>NC_141146.1:125986710-126286710 GCF_053477565.2 Lygodium microphyllum
ACATCTCATATTCGAAAAGAGAAAAAAAAATTCAACATCGCCCATAGTGTGACTAGCAAAGCAAAGACTTTGCTAATTCTTAGAGCAAATGCATTTTATTTTGTTGAGAAAATACAAACATACCTCGCTTGGTTAGCTATGATTAAATTTATGATAATCTTTTACGATCATTGTCTATCAGATTGTGGAACAATAGTACACTTGCCAGAGATCAATGTAATATAAATCTAAATCTAGATTACTTGTAGAAATTATTTTGTATTGTAAATGTGAGAGAGAGAGAGAGAGAGAGAGAGAGAGAACTATTTGTTGTGACACATGTTATAATCTAATGTAAAATAAGTTATGTCAAACCTAGAGTACTCGCACAAATACTTTTGTATTGAAAACGAGAGAGAGAAAGAGAGAGAGAGAGAGAGAGAGAGAGAGAGAGAGAGAGAGCGAGAGAGAGAGAGAGAGAGAGAGAGAGAGAGAACTATTTGTTGTGACACATGTTATAATCTAATGTAAAATAAGTTATGTCAAACCTAGAGTACTCGCACAAATACTTTTGTATTGAAAAGAGAGAGAGAGAGAGAGAGAGAGAGAGAGAGAGAGAGAGAGAGAGAGAGAGAGAGAGAGAGAGAGAGCTATTTGTTGTGACACATGTTATAATCTAATGTAAAATAAGTTATGTCAAACCTAGAGTACTCGCACAAATTCTTTTGTATTGCAAATGAGAGAGAGAGAGAGAGAGAGAGAGAGAGAGAGAGAGAGAGAGAGAGAGAGAGAGAGAGAGAGAGAGAGAGAGAGAGAGAGAGAGAGAGAGAGAACTATTTGTTAAAACACCTTTCATTAATACAATTTGATATAGATTCTATCAATCTAGAGTGCTAGCACAAATTATTTTTGAGTTGCACGAGAGAGAGAGAGAGAGAGAGAGAGAGAGAGAGAGAGAGAGAGAGAGAGAACTATTTGTTAAAACACCTTTCATTAATACAATTTGATATAGATTCTATCAATCTAGAGTGCTAGCACAAATTATTTTTGAGTTGCACGAGAGAGAGAGAGAGAGAGAGAGAGAGAGAGAGAGAGAGAGAGAGAGAGAGAGAGAGAGAGAGAGAACTATTTGTTAAAACACCTTTCATTAATACAATTTGATATAGATTCTATCAATCTAGAGTGCTAGCACAAATTATTTTTGAGTTGCACGAGAGAGAGAGAGAGAGAGAGAGAGAGAGAGAGAGAGAGAGAGAGAGTGTGTGTGTGTGTGTGTGAGTAAAGGTAATGATGGCAGCGGTGGTGGTGGTGTTAGAGCTAGTAGCAATGACTGGTGGCGACAGCGGCAACGATGGTGGTGGTGGAAGTGGAAGTGGAAGTGGAGATGGGTACATCTAAGGCTGGAATAAGTGAACTGTGAGGAATAAGAATAGAGGAGTTGCGAAAAAAAAAACTCGCATCTTTCCCTTTCCCAAATAGCAATGCATATAGTATATAATGACCCAAATAAAAATGTATATAGTGACCAAATAGCAACTGATCTATATAGCAATGACAAGGGCAATTTTTTCCATGAATAATTCTGTCACTTTAAAAGTTGATATTGGGTCTATATGTTGCAGTGATCATATAATGGGCATGAATCAATTACTTACTCACATTCTTTGCAAGTTTTGACATATCCTTAGGAATACTAGTTAATTGCACAATTATGTAATTTGCATCTCAATTGTGTGCACTAAAGGTAGATGATGGTAAGCTACTTAGCAAGTTTTGATATATCCTCCACATTTGATAAGATCTTGCATGTCTACTTAAAGAATAAATTTATCAAGTAGAGGTGCCAAAGTTTATGCCATCGCAAGTATTGAAAAATATATTCATCAAAATAGAGCTATTATTATGCTTCCCTTTTCACATTATTTTTTATCATCTATTAATTTAACACTAAAAAATAAATAAATAGGTAAACATTGTAAACCCGAAATTATATTTCATTTAGAATTATTTAAGCTTATGAAAAGTTTTAACTAAATAATAATTACATAGTAAAATCTCTAACATAATTAACCTAAAACACATTACTGGATTAGTTTATTCTTTGATAGAAATTTTATATTAAATTTTGCGATCAATTTTAACAATTTGACATATATCCTTGTAGTTCTTCAACTAAGTGACTTGTTAAACATGCCACTATGCATTTACAAAAGAATATTTCTTATGAAAAACTTATTTCATACAAAATATGAAATAATTCTTTCATGCAAAATAATATTTCAAATGAAATAAATTTTCATCTCCTCAATTGCTGAATCTAATATGGTAGTCTATGCACTTGATGATGTGTCCATGTATTATACTCTATTTTTAGAGGCCACCATATAATAGTCCCATATTTTCTATATTATACAAGATTTGTAGTAATGCAACGTACTCTAGAGAGAGAGAGAGAGAGGTCACCAATCCTCTCTCCCCATCAAAGGCTCTCCACATGGCCTACTTAGAAGGGCTTTAAAGGTACCCTTAATGCTTGTCACATGGCAAGGTAACCCTAAAACCTTTCATTTTAATAATCAACATATATCCTTACAATTATTACTAGGGGCACATGTATGCACTCCAAGCCTTTCGTGTGAATGTTTTCCAAAGGCCACGCATAACCTTTAGACCTACATACCCAACCACGAACACCCACCCTCCTACATATGTCCCATAAGCACAACAAGTATGTGTTGCAAACAAGACCAAGAGAGTATATAAAAGAAAGGGTGCATGCACAAAGAATCTCATGCCCTTCTTAGCCTTAATGCTAAGATTAGCATTGGTATGCGTGTAGGCTAAGATTTCAATTGAAATTTGAAATGTGACCCATCTCTCTCACACACACACACATTATTATCATACATATACATAATATATGCATGTATTATCATAATAAATATATATACATATAAATTGTGTATATGTTTATATTTATATTTATATGAATGTATAATGCGTATTATCATAAATTATTAGTGTTTTTATATCATATATATAATGCATATATAATAACGTATTATGATATGTATATATATAAACAATACACACACACACACACACACATATAGTATGTATGATAAATATAATATATATGCGTAGTATTACACACACACACACACACACACACACCCACACACACACACACACACGCGCTCACTCACTCACTCACTCACACACACACACACTCTCTCTCTCTCTCTCACTCACACACACACACTCTCTCTCTTCTACTACTGTTGTTGTTGTTGTTGCTACTACTATTAATGACATGTTCATTGGGGGTTGCGAGGAGACACGTATCAGCTCCATGCTCCCCCATGGGCCATTTGTTGGATGCCACGTGTCACCTAGCACCCTCACCCATAGGTGCTCTTGCACTCGCAGCCTTGCCTGCCTGCACGTGGCCACAACCTTGCCCGCTCGACATTCACAACCCCTTAGCACATGCTTGCCCTTCCCCCCAACACGATCCCCTAGCTCAGCACCTATTAATGTTTTATGTATTATATTATATAGTATATACATATTATAATATGTTTTTATACTTACATTATATGCATTATATTAACTACACAGGTTGATAAATAGTATATATGTATGTAATATGTATTATATACATTATTTATACATATAAACGTATTATGTATAAATACGTGTATTATAATAATACACAGTACACATGTATATATTAACATATTGATAATACGTGTATATGTGTGTGCATATATGCGTATTAGTTCGCTAAGTTAAGTTAGCATGCAAATGGTTAAGGAATAGCCTTGAAATACATCTTTGTAGAACCATGTGTCCATTATGTTGTTATCAACATTGGTGCATTGGAGAATTATGCTATTGTTGCAGGAGGGACGTGTAGATCATACAAACTTGTGCCTTTAGGCATTCTCGCAAGATTCCATCCAAAGCAATCCTCCCTTAGAGATTCCTCTCCTTGAAATAGTATCCATCCCATCATCTTCTTGCTTTTCCCATCATGCATTCAACTTCAACTTCTTTGGTCCTCTTGGGGCCTAAAGAGTTGGTGTAGAGAGAGAGAGAGAGAGAGAGAGAGAGAGAGAGAGAGAGAGAGAGAGAGGTCAGTGATTCATAATATTTAGAGGAGACTATTGACTGCTTAGAGTGCTTGACACCGCGCCACAAATAGTTGTGTTGAAGTGCATAGTGGTCATTGGCAATGGTGAACTAGAGAATCATGCTACTTTTGTTGGAGGGAGGTGATACCCCACTCTAGGCATGTAGGCAACCTTAAAGGCCAAGGCCCACCTTCTAGCAAGCTTTCACTTGGAGCAATCCTCCTCTAGAAATTCCTCCTCTCAAAATATTATTCTCTACCCCTATCTCCCACTCTCTTCTTGCTTTCCCAATCATGGATCAAACATAACTTTTTTGGCTCTCTTTGAGTCTCCACGACCCATTGCCTCAAATATGCTCTCTCTCTCTCTCTCTCTCTCTCTCTCTCTCTCTCATATACATATGTAAATTTAACATACTGCGTCACCCGCAAGAAGGAGCTAGCAAGTGTTCACTATCTAAAACCATTTTTGCTGGAAGATATTAAAAATATACCAATTTTTTTTGAAGGAATTAATTTTGAAAAACTGTTCCTAATCATATAATTGTGATTTTGTAAATTTAATATTTAATATCTATTTCTTCAACTTTCAAAAATGTTAAAATTTTTCAATTCACCCAAAAAAATCATAGCTTAAATAAAGAGTGGCTATACTATACATTGACACAATAACTGAGACCATCCACATGGTTTGGCTATTGCTACTCTTTGATTTGACATTGTTGCAGAGGGGGCAACTAGTACTTCTCAATTTCCTATGGTTGGGGCAATTGATCCTTATGCTTAATATAGAAGCTTTTGGGCCCTCTCATGGTTGGTCTGTTTGTGTCTCAACGACCCATGAGCCCTCTTGACACCTGAAATGTATATTAAGATGTGAAGCGCCTTAATTGTGACTCATATAGGTGCTTTGAACAACGGGAGCTAGGAGAATCTAAGCTGGGAGTGCCTAGTATATAGATAGATATATAATTATAGATTTTACCTTAAAACCTTTTACGTATATATAATCATATAAATATAGATTTAAACACATACTATAGGTACAGAAATGTGTACAGTCACTGCATTCATTCTCTCCACCATTCACGGATCGTAACTTGAGACTTAAGTAACCACTCTTTAGCGGATTATTCATAACCTGCATCGTTCGTTGAGCAAACTCGAGACTGAGAACAACCGAACAAACATGGCGCTGTGGCTGGATCCCGACTCAGCCGAGGCCCAAGCGGATTTAGATGCCATCACCGCCCTCAAGGAGTCTGCAGCTGTCGAGCTCAAGGTTTGCACAGTCGACACAAAAACCCACTAGTAAATTTCTTATTCATATGATTATGAAGCATGAGAATGCCAAAATTAACGAGTCAAGAGTGATTAAGGTCGATCATTTGTTTCTTCACTGTTTATTCCCTCAACCTTGGCATTTGGTGGATCGATAGCGTGTCACTAGGATAGCTACATATTGCTAAGACGTAGACTTACATGTTAACCAAGTAAGCCGAGGAGAGTAATCTTGTTGAGGTTAGAAGTAAACACCAGCTGGGGTTGAAATGAGAGTTTCTATGGATGCCTTTGGCTATAATAGGTTGAATGAGCGTTTCCTTGAATGCCTTCGGTTATGATGTTGAAACCATGAAACGGCTGGTAGATCGAAAGCTACCTTATCAGATTTCTGATTATTGGGTTGGAGAATGATATAGGGTGCTCAAAATAGGTTTGAGGTTACTTGGGGCAAGCTTATTATTGGAATAGACAAGGAAATGGATGAATGTTGCATGTATTTGTGGATATATGTGTTTGACACTCCAAGGAATAGATGCCAGGCTGTTGCAGTGAATAAAGGTGGTAATAAAAATATTTGGAATCTTAGGAAAAAATAATTCAAGGAGCTATTAGCAACAAGGCAACAACTTTGCTGGAGTTATTTTCCAGCTGCTCTCATCTTCTTATTTCCATGCTATGCTCTATTGAAAAGGTTTCAACAAGCATGAGATTGTATTGATAGACAAGCAAACACATGCATGGGAAACAATTAAGTGGATATGGGTGTTAGGCTAAAAAAGGTGTATTACACATTAAACCTTCATTTAAATGGCCCCAAAACTTAAAGAAATTGGAGTCATCTACTGACTTTGATAGATACACAGAGGGGAAGCGGTATTGCTTTAATTTGTAGTACAATGAGATATTGGCTGATTTCTCCAAAAATTTCAATACATTGGGCTGTCACAAATGACTAGCAATACCGAGAATCATTTTGTCCCTTGATCTAGCTACCATTAGGGCATAGATTGAACCCTATGCAGGCCAAATTGGAGATGGGCATTCCCCTTTAGATCAGCTGCAAATTCTTCTATTACAGCTGCTACCTTGCTAACCAAGACTTCCATTAATGGGCACGGATTCCAAAGTGGCTGAGAAGCCCTAATTTTTTTTTTCAAATTAGGGTTTTGACAGCATACACACTGCTCTCCACCTTCTAACTGCAGAAAATGGCTGAGGATCTTGTTAGAGAGGTGAGAGATGACTGAGGAGAGAGAAAACTGGTTGATCTGTCGCTAGAAATTCCCCGGAACTGCCATCATCTGCTGTTCCAATCCTTAATCCGGCAGTTGCTTGTTGTGTTTCAGCCCCAGATCAGGTCACTAGTGGCTCTTGATCCTGTTGGAGCTGTTGCCTATTGCCTGGGCTTCTCTTGGAGCTGTCACCTCAGTTCTAGCTGGCTTGTGGTAGTTGATTCTCTCTCTCCAGCTGCTGTCCTCCTCAAAATGGCTTTCCCATAGCCTCAGGCATCCCCAAAAAGCCTCTATCTAGTTTGCATGGCTGGTTCCTTCACTAATTGCCTAGTGCACAACTTCTAAAATGAAACTCAGGCTCTAGACTAAATTTCCAGCAATTATTAAATAGCTGAAAATTAAAAATTTTAGTGTCCTTGTCTAGTAATTGGCCTCTACCCATCCACATTTAATGTGCTAAGCCCTTTGAACTTGAGGACTTCGTGTTCTACCAAGTTGTCGATCAAGTTGATAAGATTGGGTAGGTCCACTTCCGCGGTATTGTTTGTCCTTGTTGCATTCAGATTTTTGGCTGTGTTATCCGCTTGGTTTAACTTTTGTGGATTCGATCTTCCTTCTATCTTTGGGTCTTCTCTTAGTGGTGGGTTCCTTCAAGTTCTTAAGTTCGAGTGTGTTCCTTGTTAATTACAAACAGTCCTCAACTTACCCTCACTGTGTGCGTGTGTGTGCTCTTTTCTGTGCACTGTGAGAAATCAGGCTTTAGCTTTTCTCAATTGTCTTGTGTTCTTGAGTGAGCTTTCTCGTGTGTATATAGTGTGTGTTTGGTGTAGCAGCTCAAGCAAGTCCCCCCACCATGCAATTCTTGACATGGTATCAGAGCCGCGACATTGAGAGAGGCTGATTTTAAAGGCTGAAGTGAAGGAGAAGAAGCAAGGTTTGAGCAAGCAAGCAACGGGTAAGAAGCTCTCCTATTTTTCCATTCTCTCTCTTGGATAGTGCCTGTGGAGGCACTGGAAGTAGGGTGGAGTGAAAATCTCAGATTGTTGTGAGATTTGGTGTGCAAGCAAAGTACTTTATATTCAACGCATGATCCCTTTAGGGCTTTTTCGCAGTTATTTTGGGTATCTGAGGCCGTTTCAAGCCTTGTTTTAGAGAGAGAAAATACCCTTAGACTTGAGGGGTTGATCAATGGGAAAGTGGTTCATCTTTTGAGACATAGGTAACACCCATAGCTTCAGAAATACCAAATCTTTGCATGGGCTGAAATTGTTATCTCAACAAATGCAAGTGCCATTGAAGATCCAAGTTGCCAATGGAGCTTATGATTCAAGTAATGAAGTGTGTCTAGGCACTCCTATTACCTTATCTCCTTCATATTTCATATAAGTGGACTTGATTACTTTGGAAATGGGACCTATAGATGTTGTCATTGGCAGTGATTGGTTAAAGTTCACTGGGAAACTTTTGTTAGACTTGGAAAATATGCAAATGGAGTTTAAATGGAATGGACAACATATAGAATTGAAGGGCATTGGTAAAAAACAGTTGGAACTCGTATCCATGAAGAAGTTACGAAAAGAAATCAATGCAAGATTATGTATCTTCACTCTTTTGCTTGTGAAAGTAGATGAAGAGCAGCCATCAAATCAGCCCCTTCTTCTTCAAAGAAAAGGGATCCAAGTTTAGAAGAGCTATTGGAGGAATACAAAGATTTATTTCAGCCACCATCATCTTTGCCTCCAAAGAGAGAGATTGACAACCCTATTAATTTGCTGCATAATACAAAACCCATCAACAAATCTCCCTATCGCTTATCAAAGTTTGAAAAGGAAGAGATGGAGCGACAAGTCAAAGAGTTGCTACAGATGGGTTTAATTCAGCCAAGTCAATTGCCGTTTGCCTCTCCTGTGCTCTTGGTTAAGAAGAAGGATTGATCTTTTTGCATGTGCATTGATTATAGGGAGTTAAACAAGTTCACGGTGAAGAATAGATATCCGATTCCACGCATTGATGACCTTTTGGATGAGCTCAAATATGCAAAGATCTTTACTAAGATTGATATTCGTTCGTATTATTATCAAATTAGAATGAAGGAAGGAGATGAGTATAAAATAGCCTTTAGGACTGAAAGAGGGTCATACCACTTCTTGGTCATGTCATTTGGGCTTTCAAATGCGGCCACTACTTTTCAAGCTCTTAGGAATAAAATATTGTAGTCTTCCTTGTTCAAAATAGTCCTTGTATTCTTTGACGATATTCTCATTTATAGCAAATCCAAGGAAGAGCATTTCATGCATGTACGAGAGGTCTTTGACATATTAAGAAGACACACACTCTGTCAAAATGTCGAAGTGTTCTTTCATGGAAGATGAAGTGGAATACTTGGGTCACATTGTAAGAGAGCAAGGCATTCGAGTTGATCCCAACAAAGTGACATGTGTCAAAGAGTGGCCTACTCCTATAAATTCTACTTCTTTGAGGGGTTTCCTTGGATCGTATCCCTTCTATTGGAGGTTTATAAAAAAATATGCTCATGTGGCAGCTCCTTTGACCAATAGGTTGAATAAAGAGGCTTTCTTTTGGGACTCCATAGCCGATAAGAGTTTCAATGAGCTAAAATCTCTTTTAGTTTCAGCATCTATTTTTGTATGTCCGGATTTCTCTAAGGAATTCATTATATGTGTGGATGCTAGTGGGAGAGGAGTTGGGGTTGTTTTATATTAAGACCATGGAGTTATAGCTTATGAAAGTCGCAAGCTTGATGATAAGGACGTCAACTACATGTCTATGAACAAGAGATGTTGGCAATTTTGCATGCTATTAAAAAGTGGTATTACTATATATATGGCAGCCATTTTAAGGTTAAAAGCGATCATTGTGTGTTGAAATATATCATTTTTCAACCAAATTGGTCTCCTAAACAAAGGAGGTGGCTAGCTACTCTTCAAAGCTATGATTTTGAAATATCCTATATGGCTGGAAAAGATAGTATTGTGGCGGATGCTTTATCAAGAATGTGGACATGTTTCATCTCTACAATTTCAATTGTGCATAAGGATTGGATTCATGATATCCAAGAAGAGTATTTGCTTGATGAGCAAGCGTCCAATATGATGAAGGAATTTCAACAAGGCAAAGGAAAAGAGTATCCCAATTTCAAATGGCACAACGGTTTTTTATGGTATCATGGTAGGGTCTACCTAACACCACAATCTTCTTTCAAAGACCGTATCTTGCATGAGATGTACTCTTCACCTTTAGCGGGACACCATGGGTGGTTCAAAACATTTGACAATATCCATAAGAGCTTCTATTGGAAGGGCCATTGGAGGGATGTCAAGGATTATGCTATGCAATGTCTTCTGTATCAACAAAATAATGACTTCTCTCTTCTACTCGGCGGCTTACTTCAGCCACTCCCTATTCCTCAAGGCAAATGGATTGATATTACGATGGATTTTATTGTGGAATTACCTACAACAAAGCATGGGTGGAATAGCATTTATGTGGTGGTAGACCGGTTGACTAAATCACCTCATTTCATCCTTACCAAGGCTCAATTTATAGCAAAGCAAGTGGCTGAACAATTTATGAAATGTATTTTTAAGCTTCATGGTATGCCATTGAATATCGTATCTGATTGTGATACTAAGTTCATGGGAAGTTTTTTGAAGGAGCTTGTTCACTTCTATGGGAATAATTTTGACTCCTAGCACGGCATATCATCCCCAAAAGGATGGCCAAACGGAGCGTGTCAATAAATGGTTGGAAGTCTACCTTCGACATTTTTGCCATGACACTCGAGCTTCGTGGGATCATTGGCTACATCTTGTTGAATTTTGTTATAATAACACTCATCATATGAGCATTGGCATGTTGCCATTTGAAGCGCTTTACAGATATAAAGTGCAAATACCGTCAGCTCTCTTTCATAAGATGTGAATCCACAAGCTTATGTTGAAGTTGAGAAAATGGAAGCTTTTTTACATCAATGTAAAGAAAACATTAGAAAGACACAAGATGTTATGAAGGCTTATGTCGATGAAAAGAGGAGGCCTTTGGAGTTTGAAGAAGGAGATTGGGTATTTCTTCAAGTGCCTAAATTTAGTTATGCTTCTCTCAAAGGCGGTCATAATAAGTTGGCTCATCGTTACTATGGGCCTTATCAAATCCTCAAATGAGTTGACGAGCTTGCATACAAGCTTGATTTGCCTTCTTCAACAAGGATTCATTCTACCTTCCATGTTTCCCAACTTAAGAAATATGTGGGTCCAGCCATAAAGGTTTTAGAGGAATTACCTCCCATAGATGAAGATGGTCTCATCATTTATGAGCCCGAAAAGATTATTGGCAAAAGAGAAAAGGTTTTAAGGAACCGTTCATTGCTGGAATACCCTATTTAAATGGTGAGGTTTGCCCATCGAGGAGTCTACTTGGAAATCATCATCATACCTTGATTCTTTTCCATGGCTTTTACAGGAAACAGAGTAAAATCTTAATAGGACAGCTTGCTGTATAAAAATTCTGTCATAAAAATAATTGCTCTAATGTCATTAAAATTGGATTTTTATGGCAGTGCTGGATACTAGAGATTGTCCTCTACATTTCTATAGCTCATACATGGTGATTGGACATTTCTTCTTCAAGTTATGGCCATTCTTGTGCAGCAGCCTGTTTTGGACAGTTTCCAGTAGCATACTCAAATTTCATACTTGTACTTCATTGACATATGAGATATTCTTCAACTTGGAGTTTCATTTCAGCATGGATCCATTACTTAGAGAGCTATCCTTGTAATCTTTCCTTGTAAATTGTCCCAATTTCAGCTCTGAGGACAAAGCTCTTTTAGGTTGGGATGGCTTACAATAAAGCATAAATGTCTTAGCCTAGGGTTAAGTATAAAAGGAGGGAGATATAACATGTGAAGGATCTTTTTCCGTTTTGAAAAATACAAGATTTGAGGTTTCTTTCCTCCCACTATCTAAGAGGGTGTATACTCTTAGCCACCAAGATCATGGGGTGCATATTATGTCCCAAGAGATGCTATACAAGAGAGATCACCTTGATGTATGTTTCTACATAGGAAAATGTTGTCGACATTTTTTACCAAAGAACTATCTCACGAGAAGTTTGAGGCTTTTTGAAAGTCGTTAAACTTGTTACCCTTTGGTGATTGATCTTTCTGTATTTTCATCACATTGGTATTGTAGGGAGGTGTTAGAATTTGCCAATTCTATGGGCAGTGCCCGATGTTTTAGTTGTTTAGTTTGTAGTGTGAACATAACTAAAGTAACAAGTTGTGTTATTACCTTTAGAGTTAGCACTAGAGTTAGTTGACTCTAGTTGAGTTAGGGGTTAGGTGTACCTTAGACCTAAGTTGTACGTTCATTCTATTACTTTGAGTTTAGTTTAGTAAGTACACTCTTACGCTAGCTTAAGCTTACATTGTGTAGTGTCTCTCGTCTATCTCCCCTCCATAGTTGGCTGCATTTCTCATAGAAATGGATTACAAAGGGCTGTATTTTAGCGATTTCTCGCAGCACAATTGATCCACATATGCACAATGACCTTGTTACCTTCAATGTTAGCCTCCAACCATAGTACATTGGAAGTTTCAGAAACGGGAAAAACGAAACAGAAAAAAATGGAGTTTTAAAGTTTTGGCCAAATTTTGGAAACGGGAAAATGGTGTTTTAGATTGTACAATAAAATAAATACGGTATTATGTGGGTATGTAAATATATCAATGCCTATAGTAGCATGTACTTAAATTTCATATAAAACTTTGAGTCTTTATATCACATGATTAAAATCATGATTTATTACACAGGTCATGAGTGAAGACTCAATGGTTAAGACAACTCAATACAGTTAAGACTCAATTTTCAAAACTTTAAATAACAAAATAAATTGTAGTTTATAACTTATGAATCATCTGAAGATTGACATAAAGAACAGTGGAACCAAGATGCACAATAAGTAAAGTCAAGATACAATGATAGATATAACTATGTCATGTGAATAATTTGTTTAAAGTCCAGTGAGCACTGAGCACGGAGTATTAGTAACTATTGAGTAATAAGTATTAATATCAATGAAGAATTTGCAACTACAATGCTAAACCGACTCTTGAGGTATCATGACTGCAGTCTCCAGAGTCTATATCACATGAGTCATGACTCATCTAGATTCCAAGGATGTGTACACTATCTCCTCGTCTGACTTTAAGGGATCTGATCCAGAAGATGATAAAGCAGCCTTAGTCTTAGTCTTTGGCTCTGACTTTGTATGTGATGTATGACCACACGTGGCCCTCGCTCTAGTGTCCCTAGCTCTCCTTTGTGTACAAGTCTCATACAATAGTGTCAATAGCTCCTCATAGAGCAGGGAGTAGATATCCCACTCCTCCTGTGGTATCTTCGGAATGTCACTATCTTTTTTATATTAATTTTGTCGACATTCATCTGTAAAGGTGAATGAGATAAAGATATGAAAGAATATTCAACATATCATTCATTACTTGTGAAGGCTTAGTGGATAGAGTGGTCCTCTCAAGAAGTTGAAGATTGCAATGGCAAAACACTAAATGCTCCAACTGGGCTGTTGGGAGCTTGTTTATCTTTTTGGTGTGGAAGAGGGTCCATGTGCTGAAGTTTCTCTCGGTAGGCTCTAAACTACAATCTTGTAAGAGGGCATGAATGACAATGTGTTTCTATTCAAATTTCTATTCAAATTTGAGAGATCGAGGTTATGTAATTACTAATAGGCAAGCCACAAAATCAACATTTAAGTAGACAATAGAGCCCTAAACTACAATCTTGTAAGAGGGCATGAATGGCAATGTGTTTCTATTCAAATTTCAGAGATTGAGATTAGGTAATTGCTAATAGGTAAGCCACAAAATCAACATTTAAGTAGTTAATAGATTATAGAACCTAGGTTGCTTAATGCATTAGATTATCAATATTCAAAACATAAAAGTCATGACTCACATACCGAAGTAGGAGTACAATTAACGTATTTCTCCCACCAAGAGATGGGTTGAAGCCGTGTCTCTTAAGGTCTAGGTGTGGGTTGGCCAAAATGAAGAGAATGATTGCGGAATGCTAAGAAATCATCCTCTACTGTCCTTATTATATCTAGATCATCCTCTATGAGGCGTCTCATGTATTCCATGAAGCCCTCTTTCAACTCCTCACTGCTTTTCACTGCGCCAAAGGGGATGCAAGATATGCATGACAACATGGATTGGTTTGTGAAACCAATCTTATCGTGCATTTCGCAGTGCACGAATCTCATCAACCCTTGAGAGCGATAGATGATAGATGATAGATAAAATAAGTTAGAAGCTTAGAAGTTAGAAGAATCATCAATGAGTTGCTAATACTAAATAATTACATGCGTAAAAGTTAAATAGTAACTTACTCGTCTTTCTACATGAAATCAACTTGGGGGTGGTCAAGAGGTTCGAGCTCCATATTGGAGTGCAATTTTTGATTTTGCTATCTGATGCCCCTTTGTTTCCTTTAAACTATAATACAGATTTCTCTTTTTGTCTTTCTACTTACTTTTCTCTATCGAAAATTGTATTGATTTTTATGAGATTGTGTAAAAAGCTGTTGTGAAGCAAAGCCTCACCAATTTTATTGATATACTTGTATAGAAGGCTCGAAGTACTCCCCTCCATAGTAGTGATGTGCAATATAGTGTAAATAAGAGTGAGACTTTTAACCAATGCCTCAATCTCAATCCACCAACACTCATTAAAACAACACGCCTAAAAGCAAGAGCCTTTGGTGGCTCTCTCTCTCTCTCCATGTGAGCCACTCCTGGCATGCAATGGTTTATATTAACTTTGGAGAGACTTGTATTAGCATCTCCAATAGAATAAACATAAAAGCAAATCTAGTGGTAGAGGATTTCAATAGCTTAAGTGTATTATTGGCAGATGGCCTTTTCTTTGCAAATCTTACTATGCTTGGTTTCGTCTTGAAGATATCATCCATGATCTACCCAAGATGTTTGCCCAACATCTTTAATAAGCAAGTCAAGGCAATGGGAGGCACATGGAGTCCATACTATGCTAGAAAACTCCTCCTTTAGCATACGTTCCATAGACACACAATTGCTTCCATTATCTGTCACCACTTGCACCACATTTTGGACTCCTATTTCCATGATGACCTGTGGTATGTGCTCCCAAATGAAAGCTCGTGTGATGGTAAGACCTAAGACAGAGGCATTGATGGCCTTAATGAATATGGTGCCTTTGCATGAAGACACCAAAACATTGTATATATTCCTTCGGTATATATCCGACTATCCATTACATAAAATTGTGCATCGATATTTTGCCCATGTCTCCTTCAAGGGCTTGAATTGAGTCTCTATGGATGCTTTTTCTTTTCAAAGCTCTCGTTTCTATAATGCATTCGTGGATGGACCTTCCCACTTACACCCTATGCTCGTCTCTGAAGTCTTGTATGGAGACTTAAACCATACAAGGAACCCCTTTGTCCACCGCCACTAGAAGATGACAATGGGTTTCTTTTTGCATTTGGATCTAATACGGATATGGATGTACTTCTTTTTAATGGGCCATTGTCATCTCCAATTTGACTAGTGTCACTATGTCCACTAGCCTCTCCTTGCTCCACTTGTGCTTTATTATTTGTATGTGGTGTTGGATGAGAGGATTCATTCTCTCGTAGCTCAATCCCCATACATTCTTGGCACCAAATATGGAGACTTATCGTTACTTCTGTTGGCACATTTGCGCAAGGCCTGATATCTTTGTTGGGGACGCATGCCAAGTGGTCTTTCACGTGGGATAGACTCACGGATTTCTCCAATCCACAATATACCGCCACTTCTTTGATCCACTGGAGCCCTTGTATCCCTTGATTGGAGTAACATGCCTCCAAAATAGATATGGTGCTTTGATTAGGTAATGGGAGTTTGGAAAGTAAGTCAAGAACTTAGAAAAAGATTAAAGGAGGAGGAGGAGGAGGAGGATGGAAGAAATGGCCGTCTCCAAACTTGGGCTGCTCAAAGTGAAAGAGGAGAATCATAGATGCTTGTGGAGAAGGCATAGGGACTCACAAACCTTGTGCAACTGTTGAGATTGAGGCATAGTAGCATGACTAGATGGTCCACTAGAAATTACCATGCCGGTAAACTATGGTATCAATTGATTCACACTTAGGTAAGCTTCATAGAAACATGAAACGGGGAATGGGGACAGGGACGCCAAACCTAGGGAACGGGGATGTGGGAATGGGAACGACATTTAAAAAATTAAAGTTCATGAAAAAAACTTAATATTTCACTCATAATCCATGTGGACTCTGGAGTGTTAAAACTTAAAACCAAGGTATATAATCCACAAGGACAAATCATTTTAAGTTTTAACTTTAAGATTTCATGTATCATTCTAAAACTACTCATTAGAAATTGAATTGCAACTTACAAGGCTTAAGAGGTAAGCTATTCAATTATAAATAATAAAAGGCATAATACATATGTCATAAATGATAAAACAATGAACAGTGAACTAAACTTTAAAGTCTAAGCTGAAAGAACATGTCTATGGTTCCATTGTCAAAAAACTTAAAAGATTATAAATATGAAGTTTAATCTTTGAAAGAACATGCTCATTGCTCCAAAAAAGACTACAAATATAAAGTTTAATCTCTAGACTGAATCAAAATGTGGCATGTCAAAATAGCCCAAAGAGCAATTGCAAGACTGCAAGACTCAAGGTTTGGCGTCTTGTCCCCATTCCCACGTCCCCGTTCCCTAGGTTTGGTGTCCCTATCCCCATTTCCCGTTTCATGTCGTTCCCATCTCCATTCCCCGTTTCATATTACCTTTTGGCTCATCACACTATCATCAATGATTATAATATCATATACAATGTACATGTGTCATGTATCATGAGACTCATGATAAGTAAACTAAATCAAAGATCATCATCATAATATGAGGTTGCTCTAGCTGCTTTTGAAGTACTAGCCTCATCATCATGTGTACCATGAATTGATGCATCTCCCTTAACATCAGCATGTGTCTCTTTTTCTTGCTGCATCTCCCACTCAGTGAATGGATCGGGCTTTGTTGTCATACTGTTATATAATATCCTCAAATTAGCACTAACGAATACTAGATCGTTTGTCCTCTCCACACCAAGACAGTTCCTCTTCTTTGAAGCAATGTGAGCGTATGTACTCCAAAATTGCTCCAAACAAGAGAAGCTAACTGACGGACTCAAAATACGGATGGCTATTGCAACTCAGGACCATCCGAACCATAGTCCTCCCACCACAAAGCTGCCCCAATCTTACAATGATTCTCCTGTGCATCCCCACAGCCAAAGGAACCCCGAAAGCTCCTATAACATGAAAGCCGATCTCTGATCTTTCGTCTAGTGTCATGATTAGGCAATATAAGTCTCCATGCATCCATAACCTCAGTGTCATTCTCTTGACCCTTGCCCTGGAACTTAGGATCCACAACAAATGTAGCTGTATGCATGGGTGAGCTATAGAAGTTCCACCTCGTCACAACTAAATGGCGTATCTCCTCATACTCCTCATCATTTGGTGCCAACTCTTGCAACTTTTCATTCAGCCTATCCATAGCCTCTTATACCTTGCCAATGCAAGGTTGTATAGCATCCATAACCCTCAATAAATGTACAATAGGTGATACCATAGTATCTATCTGCATTACATCATCCCAAAAAGTGGAGTTATTTGCTTTCCCCAAGTATAAGATACTTGTAGGAGTATCTATCAATGTTGATGAGGTAAACTGATCACTAAGAAATAATTGCCTCAAGGCACCACTGCATTTTCTTAACCTACCTAGCATCAAGAAGTTAAAGGCAAATCTGGTATTAGAGTATTTTAAAAGTGTCTTTTTCAACTGCAAAGAGAAGTGATGGCGAAGAAACTGGTGATTCAAAACAAAGCTAACCATTTGAGCTCCTTGCTCTATGACAGGTGCAATCCATGATAGGTTACTAATATCCTTTAGTAGGTTGTTCAAGTAATGAGTCATACAAAATGAAACTATGATATGCGGATAATATCCCTAGATAATAGCACCTGCTGCCCTATTTGCGGGCTCTCCATTTGCAACAAATCCCACAACATGCTTTGGGCCAATAAGCTTAATACCTGTAACCCACTTTGCTGCAAGTACATCTACTAACTTTCCCGTCCCCAATGCATCATGTGAAGATATGAAATACATTTCCCCACGAGAATAAGCAACCATAACATGAATGGATTGCTTGCGTGTATCACTCCAACCACCAGCAATCAAGGAAACTCCATTTTTAGCCCACATGCTCTTTCTAGTCATTGCTGCTTGCTCAACAAGTCACTTTTCCTTGTCGAACAAAGTGGTGCGTAAGGTCTCTGATGACAGAGGTACATACGCAGGGCCATACTCACCAATCTTCTTGCATATCAATTTAAAATACTCTGACATGGCTGCACGAAATTGAATGTGGTCATGATAAAAAAAGTGTGCCACTAATGTATCCACCTCTTCCTTCTTCTTGGGATCCCAACTAGCATCAAGTGTGCTCTGCCTACGTGCAACATGTGGCGTTGTTGATGCCATGGCCGATGCAATGCCTACAATAGATGTGGAGGTAGCACTTCCTGATACTGACCCTGCTCTAGATACATTCGATGGGGATGGTGTCACAAAAGCTGCAGGGTCAACTGCAACACGTCGTGGTCTAGATGCAAGATAAGCTTGTTGACCTGCTACATGGTCATGAAGCTCCCTTTGCTTCTCCAAGGTCACATTTGGACAAAATTGTACCTCTGAATTTGGCTCATGTAGGAGATGAGCTCCGATCTGATTATGGATAAATATTAAAACGGAACAAGTACCAATTGGTATTCCATATTTTAATATTTAAGTAACTTTGAAAAATTAAAATAAATAAAAATTCGAAATACAAATGCTCGGCTCAATGGATTACCTTGTTTGCTCCACTAGTTCTCTTGTATGGGCAAAGCTTGCAAGTCCATGGTCGAGATCCTCCACCACTCAATGGGCAGTCAGCATTTACTTCTTCCCACCATGACCAATCATCGGACCTTCTTCCTCGACCACCAACCCGACGAGTGGGGCGGGAAGATGAAGCCATTTCAGGCTGAAAATTGAAATTAAAATGGCTCAAGAGAAGTGAGAACTCGAGTCTCGAGGGAAGGGAAAAGGAGAGAAGGGAGAAGAAGAAGAGAAGAGGAGAAGAATGGAGAACTTGGAACTTGGAGAAGAAGGAAGAAGAGAAGGGAGAAGGAAGAAGAAAAAAGAGAGGTTGGAGGTGGGAGGAGACGGGGGATTGGCGCGGCGCAACGGGGAAGGAGGGGTGCTGCGGATTGGTCACGGGGGCAGGAACGGGCAGACGATCTTGGGCAGGAGCAACACGCGGGAGCAAGGCAAAATGCGCAGTCGCAGACGATCCGGACAGGAGTATTGGCCGGCCAAAGGTAAGTCGGTGCCATGTGGCATTTCCTGTCCTGTTTCAGACAGGGAATGTTCCACCAATTCTCAACATATCCCATGACGGCTTCGTGCCGGGGACGGCGATTCCGCGTGCTGGGGGGTCATTCCGGCCGTTTCCTATCACTATGGTAAGCTTGGGTAGGTACCTCATGTTGTGAATATCCCACAGGTATGTAAGGTGGAGGACAATCCTCTCGCATAAGTGCATGTGTACCACCTAGAAGCGAAAAAAATAGAGGTCCTAAAGGTTGTGTCTATGTTTGAAGAACCCCCCCGGTGTGGTGTGTGATGTGGTATGTAGAGTTTAAAAGGGAAAAGTGAATGGTGTGAATGGTAATAGAGATGCAGCGGAAGAAGTGGGCGGGATGGGTTGGTTTTGAAATTGAGGTGTAAATGAGATGGATGCATTAAATTGATTTTATTGATTTAAGGATGGAAATTGAAATGAAAATAAAGTTGCAGAATGCATTGAAGATGACTTCTAACTTTGAGAAACATAATTCAAAGAAAGAAAGTTAGAAGAAGAGCTATTGGCTTTTTCTTATAATCCCTCTACGTGTGTTAACACACAAGAATTAATTTTCAAGGGAAACTTTTCCATGATCAACATACTAAACTCTATCTTCTTCATGCTCTTTACCAAAATGTTGCAAAGGAGTAGAAGTAAAAGAGGAAGAAGGAACAAAAAGAGGAATTTGTGTACCTTGCACTAGAGTAGTAGGAAGAGTTTGAAAGGAAGGGACATACACTGGATTTTTTTCTTCAATAGGGAGACCCTTCCATAATGGAGGTCTCGACAGCCTTGTAGAGACATACTCTGGATCTTTTTTTTGAACAAGGGTACTTATCTATGATGGAAGTCTCGACGGCCTTGTAATGTCATCAAATTTATGTGTAATATGTGATGAGAAAGAATCATAGATACCTTCATTGAGTAGGTGTTCTCGCAGTGTAATTCTTTTGTTAAGCTCTTCTATTTTCTTTCCTTTGTGAGCAATGATCAACTTTAGCTCCTCATCTGAAATAGGATAAGGTCTTGTTTTTCTAGTGTAGTTAGAAGTATCTCCATTCGTGTTGGGGTAGAGTGTGGGACCCACTCTTGCTCTGTTTTTAGCAAAGGTTGCCTTGGAGATTGTTCCATGCCATCTTTCCTTTGTTGTTCCTATTTCTAAAGACCGGCTTTCTAATCAAGGGCCTAGATTTCTTCAATGAGTACCTAGCTTTGATACTGTGTTAAGAAATGCTTGACTACAGAATATAAACACAATCATATGACAAATGTATAGATTGATAAAAGAATATAGTTAGGGTTAGGATAATATTGAGACAATGAACATAGAAGATGAAAAAAATTGAATAATGAATAAATACAATGCTCAATGTAGCATACACACTATGCAAGGTGAATATTAAATGTTGAATTCCGGTCTTTTGGAGACCGGGGCAGAGAGAATGAGCTGAAGAGTGTGCTGTACTCTGATGGATATTGAAACATAGGAGGCAGGCTCCGAGAATGTTTGGCAGCAGTAAACACAGCTTTGTGATGGCCATCAATGAGATAGACAGACAAATATTACAAAAAACAACAAACGAAAGTAATTGTTGATGACGTGGTTGGTAGTCAAGACAACTGATCAACAAAATAGCCTTGTTGAGCTAAGATATGCATTACATGTTGACTAGTCTCTTAAACAACCCCAAAACATGCTTATTTAATGAAAAACACAAAAATGGTGTGCGATTCGAGAGAGTTTTAGTGAAACCCTAAATTGGGAGGGTCCATCCACATCTATAAATAGACAGGCTGACTCCATTCAGTCGTCATTTTTTTTGTGTAGGTTTCTCACTCTACTGTGCAGATTTCAGCCATTAGCCACCTACCATTTGTTGTCTAGCCATCACCAATTGTAGCCCATCAATATCAGCCCTAGGCGGCTTGTTTCTAGCCATTGCCTTGTTGTTTGGATGTCTCCATTTGCTGGGCCATCATAGCACCTGATCGGCTTGCGTTTTCAGCATATTGTGTCATGTGACAGGTTGTTGCCATCCCTCCCACCAAGCGACTATTGCAGTATGTGCGTTTTTGCTTATGCCTAGTCAGCTCATGCCCACATTCAGATCCACTTTGCACACTTCTCACATGCATGGTAGGCACACTTTGGGACTCAATCCCAAGTGTACTCCATTTCCCCACCTTATCCACCCTATCGATCTTATTTGAGTACTACCACTCTTGCCATTTCTTATGAGCTCAACTCATCTGGCAAAACCAACCCATAGCATAGCATAATCAAGCATAAACCATGGTGAAAACATCAATGGCATCATAACATATGTTGTTGTCCATGGAACTAGATGTAAACCATTGAAATTTGAGCATAATTTGATCATAATTGATCACCTGCTGATATGAGGATTGATCACAGACTGTTGCAAATGTGACTCCAAACTGATCACAAACTCATTGCAAAAATTGACCAGCAATTAGTGCAAAAACTGATGCACAACTGATCTAAAAAGTAACCATAAACGGTTCTCAAGTTGATTAAGAACTGAGCTGAAATTGATAATTTTGTCTCAAAATTGAGGCAAAATTCATGCTAAATTGATCATAAGCTGATGCAAAAGTATAGTTCTAGTGCTCGGGTGAAACTCATACTCATCTGCATACATCTCACAGTGACTAGTACACCAAGTAGTGATCTCATGGCAAACATGTTGAGAATAAAGGCTCTCGTGCCTTTAAATGTGCTCGGGTGTGAACACACCCTTAGCACTTGTACTTACACATATATATCTATCTAAAAACCTAAAGGTACACTCGTCATTGTACCTAAAAATATGCACTCTCTGCTCTGCTCTCTCTCACTCTCTCTGCCTCTCCGCAGCTAAGGGACACTTGCTATCTCAATCTTCGTGCCGGACCTGTCACTACAAATTGGTATCAGTGCGGGCAAGAGACAACTCAGGTGTTACAGTCCCAGGTGGACTTGACGAGCGTCAGTAGGCAGTCAGTTACGAGCGGCAGTCGCGCTGGTAGGCAACAGTTGCAGGCAGTGAGGACAGACGATAGCTGCAGGCATCATGGGTAGTCGCATGCAGTGAGGACAGTCAACAATTGCAGGCACTGTCGGTAGAAAGTAGACTGTTGATGGCGTGAGTCAGTCAGCAGGCAGCCATCTCCTGAGTCGAATGATTTTGCCTTGGACAGCAGTGGGGTCCATGGTGGGACCAATGGGCAGCACAAGCGATGTGACGTGATAGGTCACGGCAGGCAGCGGATAGCGTGTGATGGGCAGCAGCTGACATGTGACCGGCGATAGGTCATGGACCTGAATGGCCATTGATCTGCAATCCTTCTTTTTTTTTTTCTTTTTCAAAATTTTGAGTTTTCTTTAACCTCCTCTCCTCCGAGTGTTCGCGCATGCAAGCACAGTGTGCTAATCTTTGCAGGTTTAGGCCCAGAAATTTGGGGCTTTTCTCGAATTTGGGGATCTCAATGCAGAATTGGACAATCTGACTCAGAAATTGTGAAGTCGGTGCACATTTTCCTAGGAATTTTGGGGTCTTTCACATTTTTAGTGAAATTCTTTCAATTTCATTGAAATTAGTGCACGCAGGACTTGGAAAATTTGGGGATTTGTCCAGATTTGGTGCGAGTAAGATGCAACAATTATATTTGTCTTAGAAATTGCAAGAATTTGTGACATTTTGTCCCCGACATTTTGGGCTTTTCATGTACATGCACAAATTGGGCTGAAATTTACCCAATTTCTCGACATTGATGCACATTGGACCCCGTGCAATTTGGGGCTTTTGCAGTTTGGGCAAAATCTGTGCAACATTTGATCATTTTATGTAAATGCAGGTTCAATTCCATGCAATTTGGACATCAACACTTGGTAAAATTTGGGGGTTTTGCTGAAATTGCTCTATTTTGGCAAAATTGGCCTGTTCTATGCATGGCAGAGAAAATGCAGATGTGTGGTTGACCATACGTGTCAAATTTTATGCCCGTGGGTACATGTACAACAGAAATTGCAACTAAAATTTTGGGATTTCTCATGTAATGTGATGTATATGCCCTTGGAACAGCTGTAATCAGTTGTGGAATGCTGCAGCACATGGTTTGGTGCTTCTGAAAATTTAATTACAGATCTGAAATCTGTGCTTCTACGTGGTCATTTATTGCTGGTTGATACTTGTTTGTACCTTGGTCACTTGGATGATAGTTTGGGCCTGCATTTGCTGATTTTTTGGTCACATTTGGGCAGAAAATCATGGCTGGCAGTAGTGACAGTAGTAATCTCATGCACATAAAGAAGCTTGAAGGAGCACATAACTTTGCAGTTTGGCAAAAGTAGTGCTACAATATCCTGTTGCAAAAGAAGCAGGCAAAGCCGATCAAAACACAAGGGGCAAAGCCCGCAGATATGGAACATGACGATTGGGATGAGTTAAATGAGCTTGCAGCTCAACCATCGAGCTATCGATTTTTGATGCCTTGCTGTTTAACATTGAAGGTTTGGATTCTGCATATGCTATATGGACTCGACTGGAAGAACTGTATGCACAGAAGAGTGTTGCGAGCAAAGTGTGTTGGCTGAAAAAGCTTATGGATTTGTGTATGAAAGAGGGTACATCAATGTCTACTTACTTGAGCGAGTTTAACTCCATTTTCAGGTAGCTGGTTGCCTTGAAGTTCATGATTGATGAGGAATTTAAGGCTACTTTCTTGCTTGGCACTCTAGGACTGCTATGAGTTATTTTAATGTGATCCTTTTGTATGTTGATGTAGAGAGTGCTTTACTCATGGAACAAATGAGTCGGCAGAACAATGCATCCAGTAAGTCTTCCAGTGCTTTAATCACGTGGCAAAGATGTTGAATGCCATCATTGTGGCAAGAAGAGTCACTTTAAACGTGATTGCTACAAATGGAAGAAAGAGAAAGGAAAGGGCAAGAAGACAGATGATAGCAAGGAAGAGAAAAAGGACAGTCAGCCTAAGAAGAGCAGTGTAAAAATTGAAGAGGTGAATGTAGTCACTCATGACAGTGATAGTGGAAGTGACGTACTCTGTCTCTTCACACTTTGGTGCATATGCTTTACTTGCAGATACAGATGATGACATGCGTATATGGATTCTCGATTCAGGTGCTTTCTTTCATATCACCCCTCATCGTGAGTAGTTCTTTGCCTATACAGGGGGCCAACATTGTGTTGCCCATCTTGGGGACAACTATGCATGTGACATTGCGGGTATTGGCAGTGTGCAGTTGCAGTTTCAACATGGCTCTGTCTTCACACTTCAGCATATACAGCATGTATCTCAGCTCAAGAAGAGCTTGATTAGCATAGGGCAGGTGGATGATGATGGTTTTCATACCACCTTTGGTGATGGAAAATGGAAGATCTGTAAGGGATCTAGGGTTATTGCCAAAGGTTGCAAGAATGATACTTTGTATCCATTTCATGTATTTAGTGTGTGTGACCATGTTGTTGCCGTGACCGAGCACCCAAGCGTTTCTTTGTGGCATGGCCGATTGGGACACATGAGTCAAATAGGAATGAAAGTGCTTTCTCGTTTGGGTTACTTGCCTTGTTTTCGTTATGTTGATTTGGAGCATTGTGATCATTGTATTTATGGTAAACATGCACAGACGTCTCATAAAAAGTCTCTTTCGTTGAAATTTTCTCCTCTAGAGTTAGTACACTCAGATGTATGTCAGATGCCAGGATTATCTTTAGGGGAAAAGAAATATTTTGTCACCTTTGTCAATGATGCTACACGAAAGGTATGGGTTTATCCTATTCGTAGCAAGGATGAAGTGCTTAACAAGTTTAAAAAATTATTGGCATTGGCTGAAAATCAGACAGATAAGACACTTAAGTGTCTTCGCTCTGACAATGGTGGGGAATATGTAGCCAAGGCCTTTCAGGCATTTTGTGACAGCAAAGGGATAAAGAGGGAGCTCACTGCCCCTCATAATCCACCCCAAAATGGAGTTGCAAAGCGTATGAATCAGACCATACAGGATAAGGTCCATATGATGCTGTCTCATGCTGCATTACCCCATTTTTTTGGGAAGAGACTGTTATGACAGCCGTACACTTGATTAATCGGTCACCAAATAGGTCTTTGGGGGGGGGGGGGGGGTGGAGTTCCCCAAGAAGCGTGGTCGGGCAAGCCACCTTTATATGCTCATTTGAAAGTGTTTTGACTGCGAGGCTTTTGTGCACATTCGTAAAGAAAAACGCAGCAAACTTAAGCCAAAGTCTTGTAAATGCATTTTCCTAGGATATGGTAACGAGGGTGAAATGGGGTATAGATTGTGGAATCCCGAGAAAAGGAAAGTAGTACGTAGCAATGATGTTATCTTCTGGGAAGATCGCATGCATAAACAACCCGAAAAGACTGAGGAGGTCCGTAGGGTTGTATTTCGGGAAGAAATACCTTTTGGACAACAAAATGTGCCCGCTGTACAGCAGCAAGTGCCTGCTGTAAATGAACTTGTAAATGCAGGAAATAATGGTGGAAATGATCAGCCAGCTATTGCCCATGATAATGAGCCACTACATGTGCAGGAATAGCCAGGACAACAAGTTGTTAATGCTGATTTGGAGGCTGAAATACCAGGACAGCAAGCTGAAAATGCTCAACAACCAGCAAACAATGATTATTGGGTTAGGAGATCGTCTAGGGCTACTAGACAACCTGACAGATTTGTTCATGGTGCAAACAATGTGGCTAATTATGTCATGTGGACAGACTGTGGTGAATCATCTTGCTTGAAGGAAGCAATGGACAGACAGGACAGTAAGAAATTGTATAAAGCCATGTTGTCAGAAATGGAATCTCTTGAGAAAAATGGCACTTGAAACTTGGTGCAGTTGCCTAAAGGGTAGAAAACACTTCCATGCAAATGGGTTTACAAGATGGTCACTTTTGGTTTCTCACCAAAGTACAAAGCAAGATTGGGTGCAAAGGGGTACAAGCAGGAGCATGGAATTGACTTTCATGAGATTTTCTCTCCTGTAGTCAAGATGATTACATTGAGAACCATTTTGGGCTTGGTTGCAGGTGAAGATATGGAGCTCATACAGATGGATGTAAAGACTGCGTTTTTACATGGTGATCTACATGAAGACATATATATGCAGCAACTTGAAGGGTTTGTGGAAAAAGGGAATGAAAAGATGGTATGTAAACTCAAAAGGAGTTTGTATGGGCTGAAACAAGCACCAAGAGAATGGTATCATAAGTTTGATACATTCATGCAATCTCAAGGTTTTCATAGAAGTCAAGTGGATCACTGCTTGTATACTAAGCAGGGGCAGCAGATGACAGCCTAATTATATTGGTTATGTACGTTGATGACATGTTAATTGCTGGCAGGGATACTCATGCCTTGGATTCACTGAAGCAAAGTCTTCATGGCAGCTTTGACATGAAGGGTCTTGGTGATGCAAATCACATTCTTGGCATGCGAATACTCAGAGATAGATCAAAAGGCTTACTCTATCTATCTCAGCAGGAGTATATCTCCAAGGTTTTGCAGTGTTTCAACATGGAGGGAAGGAAAACAATTGGGGTTCCATTGCCTCCATATGTGAAACTCAGAAGAGGACAGCCCTACATCTAATGATGAGAAGGCTGAAATGGCCAAGATACCATATGCTTCAGTTGTTGGCAGTTTAATGTATGCTTTGGTTTTGCTACACGTCCTGACATTGCCTTTGCAGTGGGAGTGGTTAGCAGATATATGGCAACCCCTGGCAAGAAGCATTGGGATGCAGCGAAAGGTATTATGAGATACCTCAAAGGCACAAAGGAGTTGTGCATCTGCTTTGGAAAGCAGAAGGCATCTGTCGTTGGCTTTACAGATACAGACTATGTTGGTCATGCAGACTGCAGAAAGTCCACTTCTGGGTATGTGTTTACTTTTACAGGAGGAGCAGTCTCTTGGATCTCCAGGCTACAAAAGTGTGTTGCATTGTCTACTAGAGAGGTAGAGTATGTGGCTGCTACTAAGGCATGAAGGAGGCTTTTATGGCTTTCATGTCTGGTGGGAGAGCTTGGCATCACAGAGTTACCTGTTCTCCATTGTGATAGTCAGAGTGCTATCATGCTAGCATGGAATCCTGTCTTTCATACAAAGACAAAGCACATATAGGTGAAGTACCACTTCATTAGAGATGTACTTGACAGCAAGAGCATTGAGCTTGTCAAAGTGCATACAGATGATAATCCTGTAGACCTTCGTACGAAGGGTCTTCTAGCAGAGCTGTTTGCTCATTGTCGACAAATGATGGGAGTTGGATAGATATATGTATGAAGCTTTGTACATACCTAGACTTACTTGTTTCTTTTCTCCTCTTAAGGCACATTGCCTTTAGGTGAGAGATTGTTGGGAATAAAGGCCCTCGTGCCTTTAAATGTACTCGGGTGTGAACACATCCTTAGCACTTGTACTTACACATATATATCTATCTAAAAACCTAAAGGGACACTCTCGTCATTGTACCTGAAAACGTGCACACTCTTTGCTTTGCTCTCTCTCACTCTCTTTGTCTCTCCGCGCCTAAGGAGCACTTACTATCTCGATCTTTGTGCCGGACCCATCACTACAGAACATACTGTCAACGCAATGCCTTGGATGCATGTTGAATACATCCAAAATCCACTAAATACGATAGCTGTCCATAACTAGAGGAGGGGAAGTGCTACCTTTCCCTTGAGCATTAGGCAATACTCCGGACCCTTGCTCTGCTGAACTTGACGGAGCCCAAACTAAAGTCAGCTCTAACTGAAAGGCATCTAGGTAAAGTTGCAACAACTGAGGATGGACCTTTCTTTCCTTATGTGCCAAATCAGCTCATGTACCAAAATATCATCTAGTTCCTCAATCTCAGGCTGAATTTCAGTAAACATATCCTTCGGCACATCACCATGAAAAGGCCTCAACAAACTGATATGAAAGGCATTGTGTATCTGCCAATGTGGAGGTAATTTCAGTCGATATGCTACATCGTTAATCTTCTCCAATACCTCGAAGTGCCCATAGTATCTCATACTCAACTTCGGATACAATCTTTCTATTTCTTTCATCTTTTTCAGCCTTGCCTTTTCAAAATGCAGCAATACATAATCACCCTTTGCAAATTGCAAAGCATGTCTAGGTCGATCAGTTGCCTCTTTTACTTTTCTTGCAATCTGTGAAGTGCATATTTTATCTTTGCATAGGCTACATCTAAGTTTTCCACATAACGATCAGCCTCAAAGATCTTATCCTTAGTGTGCAGAATAGGTGGTACCTTCTTGCCACCCTCAACCACCTCAAATGGAGCTTTGCTCGTAGAACTATTCACTGTGTTGTTGTAGGTAAACTCAACCAATGCTCTTTCCACTGTGTCTTGTGGTTTGAAACATAGCACCTCAAAAGATCTAACACTGTGGAATTTGCTTCCTCAAACTGATCATCTGTCTGCGGATGGAAGGATGATGAGAATTTCAGCATGGTACCTAGATTCTCAAACAAGCCCTTCCAAAATAAACTGGTCATTCAGGGGGTCTCGATCACTAATGATTGACCCTGGCATACCATGATACTTAAAGATGTGCTGCGAAAACAATTGTGCCATATGATTAGTCTTTATTTTCTTCCTCACCAGAATGAAATGGGCTTGTTTGCTTAACCTGCAAATGATAGTCCATATCCCATTATTCCCTGTAGGTGTCTTAGGAAGCTAAAAAGTAAAGTCCATTGCAATGCTCTGCTAAGGTCTATCTGGAATAGGCAAGGGATGCAATAAACCCGGCATCTTTTGCCTATCATGCTTTATCTTCTGGCATACGATGTATGTCTTAACAAATTGTTCTACATCATGCCTCAAAGCTAGCCAATAAAAGAAATGCTCCATTGCCTTGACCATGGCATCAATATCTTTGTGTCCTGCATACGGAGGAACATGACTTTCAGTGATAACTCTAGGCCTTAACTGCTTTGTGACACATAGTTGTCCATGCATAATCAAA
This sequence comes from Lygodium microphyllum, assembly GCF_053477565.2. Classification (NCBI taxonomy): domain Eukaryota; kingdom Viridiplantae; phylum Streptophyta; class Polypodiopsida; order Schizaeales; family Lygodiaceae; genus Lygodium; species Lygodium microphyllum. The sequence goes on from NC_141146.1 coordinate 126,015,905, forward strand.
AATCCATCTCTTAGCACAAAGTGTTCATGCCTTTGGCCATTGCAAAGCCGATCATAAACATTAGCAAAGTCCAAATCAGTAACATATTGTTCTTTCATGGCATCCAACTCAGTGTGAAACCATGCTGATGGCTTAAATTTGTGGCTTCCATGACAGTGCATTAGCCACAACATTCTTTTTACCATCAAAATGTACAATAAAAAATGGAACATAGAGAGAAAAATTTTCCATTACATATGCTTCTTTGACAACTTTGTCTGCGTTAGAAAATACCTCAAAGTTTGATAGTTTGTCTGCACTGTAAAATCAGCCCCCAACAAATAATGTTTCCACGTTGACAGTGCATGAATTACAACCAAGAGCTCTTTCTCATAGACCTGCAAATTCTTTTTTGCACCGTGAAGAATTCAGCTCTCATAAGCCACAACTCGGTTGTCGTGCATAAGAACAGTCCCAATGCTGTTACCACATGCATCACATTGAACTATGAATGACTTCCTTAGATCGGACAACACAAGCACAAGATCTGAAGTCATATTTTTCTTCAACTTTTCAAATGTTGAAATTTCCACTGTTGTTCATCTAATGGCACATCCTTCTTCTGCAAGGCATGCAATGGAGATGCAATTTTAGTAAACCCGTGTATATACTTCTAGTAGTAAGAACACAAATCCAAGAAGTTACGCATCTCATGCACATTTCTCATGGTGGCCATGATCGTATTGCTTCAACCTTTGCAGGGTCCATGCGAATACCATCAACCGATACAATATGCCCCAAAAAGTGGATTTCATGCAAGAAGAATTTACTTTTCTTGTCATTGATAACCAGCCTATGGTCACGCAATTCATTGAACACAATATCCAAGTGTTTTCTATGCTCCACCTTGTTCTTTGAATAGACAATCATGTCATCAAAGAAAGTGTCCACAAATCCTCTATGTGACGTGAAGATACGATCCATCATGTGATTAAAAGTGACAGGAGCGTTTGTAAGTCCAAAAGGCATAACAAAAAACTCATATAATCCAAAATATGTCCTAAAAGCTGTCTTAGGCATACCTTTTGGTCTAATGCGTATTTGACGATACGCACTTTTCAAATCTATACGGCTAAATATGGTTGCCCCTTGCAATCTATCCATAACATCATCGATCCGAGGAATCGGAAAGCGATTCTTTATTGTGATCTTGTTGAGAGCACGATAATCAATGCACATACGCCATGAACCGTCCTTTTTTTGCACCAAAAGCACTGGAGAACAAAAAGGAGATGAGCTGGGCTGAATCAACTCTTTTTCTAAGAGCTCATTTACTTGAGTCATAATCTTCTCCTGTTGGGCTGCATTGACTTTGTAGGGTGGCTTATTAGGTGGGCTACTTCCAAGGATAAGATCTATGCCATGATCTTCTGGCCTTTCAGGCAATAGTTGCCTTGGAAGTGATTGAGAGAAGCAATCGGTATACATTTTCAGAAATGACATGCGATCCTTCTCTAACTTAGACATGTTTCCAACATTCTCACTATCATCTTTATCCTAGTAAAAACCAAGTACGTTGAGATATGATTTTTCATTACTTTAGAAATGGTAGCTGCAGATACAACAGGGACAAATTCACCTTTCATCTTTACATCAAGTGTAAGTACCGTTCCCTTATGCTGAATTGTGATCTTTTTTGCACAAGAATCAATCATTGCATGCATACGGTGACACCATGGCATACCAAGCAATACATCACAACCCTCAAGTGGAGCAATGAAGAACTCTTTGCTGTCCACATATCCTTGTATATGCAACCGAAGCTTTCCAATGAGCGAAGTGACAGGTTGTGCATGGCCTTTACATGCCATTCCAACTTCCCCTATGGGTCCCATCTCATCCTCTCTGATGCCTAGACGGATGGTCATGTCAATAGAGATGAAGTTGGCTCGTGTACCATTATCAAAGAAAATCAATGCATGCTGATCCCTAATTTTTCCCCGTGTTTTTGCACAACTCACTAGCATCATCATTTGGTTGATCACTAACAACATCGGGCACCAATCCAATTGACGTTTTGGGCTTCTTTCCTTTAGAATCTCCCTGATTTTCTGATTTTCCAGCTTACTGCCTATTGGGATAGTCCCTTGCAATGTGCCCCTCTTATTCACAAATAAAACATTTATTTGCAGCCATCAATTCCTATGTTGTGCCAATGTTTTTGAGTTCTTTCTTTGTTGTTTTGGTCTCTTTCCAAGCTGATTTTCAGATCTGCCTCTTTTCTCAACTTTAAACAACTTTTTATTCGGCTTCTCCACACTCTCTAGGAAGCCCGAATCCTTCCCGCGCAGCAAAGTATCGGCTGTAGCAGCAGCCTCTATAAGTTGAGACATGCTAGACACGGTGGATTTAATGCAAAAATCTTTGATTCCTTTGGGCAGTCCAAAAACATGTTTTTCCACTTGCTCTAAATTCTTACATTTCTTAGCATCGAGCTTATTCCAAGCTGTCATGATGTCCACCTCAAAGGTACTTGTCAACCAATTCGATGCAAACATTTGCTTGAATTGTACCCACGTTGACGGTGCTCTACCTTGCATCAAAAGAGTGCACCACCACTGTAATGTATTCCCTTTCAAGAAAGTGATTGCCTTTCGAATCTTTGAGGACTTTGTGAAGTTCCCCCCTGAATAGGCTGCATTAAACTGCTGAATGAAAGTCAAAAGCTTTCAGCCTATCTTGTACACTGCTGAAGGACTCAAACTTCACTTCTTTTCCACCCTCATCATGGTCTTTTGCTACCCCTTTGGGTATGAAGTTGTCATACATTGGCTGCTGCAAAAAGTGTATATTTGCTGAATTTACATCAAAACCAACGCCAAACAGAGCATTTGCATGACCAACATTCATTCCTTGAGCCCCATAAGCATTTGGGGGTGTAGTTGCAGTACCAAACATGCTACTTTGTGCCCCAGGCATCAAGCCAATGCTGCTATACATAGGGTTTTCCATATTTCCAGCCATACCCGAATACATTGGGGCCTCGCATTCCATGCATTGGTTGCTGCATACCATAGGGACTTGTGCCATACATTTCCGTATGCGGTTCTTGTCCAACCATAGCATGCAAAATCGTGCTTCCACCAAAATATACTGGTTGCCCCATCATAGCATGCACGCCTAGCTGTCCAAAATCCATTGGATTGGCACTTTCGCGATGGCCTTGCATTTGCATTCCTTGCCCTGTAGGTACCGACTGTTTTATTTCATTAGCATATTTGGGAGCTTCAAATGAAGGGTTTGGCATTATCTTCGATGCATCTTGCTATCCTAAAGGTGTAGAAGACGTCTTCTTCTTCTTACCTTTGTTGTCCTTCTTTGGAGCATTCAAAAATTGGGTAAATTGAGGATCTTTTGCCAATTTAGCAAAGAGATTTGCTGTTGTCCTCATCCGATTCTTGAATTGGTCATCAAATTTCTCTTCACTTTGCTGGTCATGAGCCTCCTTATGCTCAGAAGACTGTGCATCTTGCCCAACAGCAACATTTTCAGCTTGCTGTCCATGGTTTGAGCCTTGTCCAAGATCAGGCATTGCATTTCCTTCATTCCCATGTGAACGTTCATATTGAGAGGCATTATCACTGCTTGAGTCCATCTCACCAGATAAATATATATTGCTGTAATTTCTTAGCTAAGAGTAAAAATCAGCACTAGCACAAAGCTTTGGCTTGCAATCACCTGCCTCAAGCCCACCAAATCAAGGGATTGAGTGGTGATCCCGGCAATGGAACCATGAAACCAGTCTTCCTTATCGGATAGAGTGGTAAATCCCTAATTACAACTTAATTACAGAAGTAAACAATAAAAGCAAATCTGAAAATACAAATTTATCTACTAATCTTTGACAATGTACACCCGATTGGCCCCAAAATTGGTGACCCTTTCGGTATTTCTTTGGCTTTATTGAAGAAGAAGTTGATGTACAATGGGATTTTTCCAATCCCTTTCGGTATTCCAACTCCCCTTGCTGTGATGAATCACCAGTAAGTCTTTAATCTGATTTGCCCCTTGATTCGGGCAATGAATTGGCCTTCACCCACTTTGATGGAGATGGAAAATGCCCCAAATTTAATTATTTGCTAGTCCCTCCACTTGAACAAGCTAAAAACAGCTTTAGCCTTGTTAAATCCAAGTCTTGGAGCTTTCAATTTTTGGGCATGTTTCCCAAGGCTGTTGCTAAACCCTAATTTCTGCTGTAAATTAGGGTTTACAGTAGAGAAATTTGCAATTTCTCAGTCTCCAAGGGTCCAGATGTTGGGATCTTCGGAGCAAGGCTGTGAAATGGTTGGGAGATAAGAGAGAAAGCTGTAGAGAGAGAAAATTCAGAGTTTTGTTGCGAAGAATGACTGAAAATCAGTCAAGTGCAGCTGCTGCCCTGCCACAACAGCATGTAGAGGTAGAGAACTGAAGAAAATTAGTCATTTACTGTTGCTACCGTGCCTCAACAGCCTGTGAATGTTGTCTCTTGTTATTGATTGGTCTTTTTCTGCCTTTGCCTGCCTCTCAGAAGGTCCTCCAATAGTTGCAAATTAGACCAGCAGCCTCCCCTTCCTCTTTTTTGCAGGCTGAATTTATAGAAATGCCTCTCTTTGGCCTCTAAAGACATTTTTCAATCTTGCATGGGCATTTTTGACAAGTGGCAGCCTTCTCAAATGGTTTTTCCAGCATTTTTCATAATTAAATATTAATTTTCAGCCTTTAAATATTGAAAATTAATCTAATAATTATTTTGGTATCTTGAAAAATAATCCGAGTAGCCAATAATTAAATTGGCTAGGCAACTTCCATTCCCGAGTGTCTTTTGAGCATCAGATTGGCGTTAGGTACCATTAAATGCCACTTCTCTAGTACCACCAACTAACACGCATGGCCAAATGAATGACCTAGGCCAACCACTGGCACCAGATACCACCAAGTACCTGTGCGGCATAACTTATAGCAACTTTTGCCTTTGACATCCCATGATTCCTTCGGGTCCCGAGCTCGTAAATTTACTTTAATCCCTGTTGCACCTTACATGTGCAACATTTACTTAATTATTTGATTAAAAATTAATCCAGATGTTAAGTGAGGTTTCAAAAATACATGTCCTCATGACACGTGCACCCTTTATCCGATGCTCTATCCTCTCTGGGGTGACTACTTGGACTCCCTTGGTAAGATAACCATCGCCTCTGTAGTCTTGGTAGGTCTTGGGCAGCTACCATGCATCCTTTGATTGATACCTTGGTTGCTTTGGGGTGGGATGCCTTGGGCAAACTTTGGTTGGCATTCCTCTCTAGCCTTGTTTTGGGCTTGAGAGGGGGTGTTGAGCTAAGAAATGCATTACATGTTGATTAGCCTCTTAAATAGCACCACAATATGTTTATTCAATGAAAAACACAAAAACGGTGCTTGGTTCGAGAGAGTTTCATTGAAACCCTAATTTGGGAGGGTCCATCCACATCTATAAATAGATAGGTTCCCCCCATTTAATCTTCATCTTTTGTGCCAGTTTCTCACTCTACAATGCAGATTTCAACTATCAGCCACCTACCATCTACTGTCCAGCCATCATCGATTGCAATCCATCACTATCTAGCCCAAGACGGCCTATTTCCAGCCATCGCCCTGTTGTTTGGAGGTCTCCATTTGTTGTGTCATCATAGCACTTGATCAGCTTGCCTTTTCAGCATTTGGTGCCAAGTGATAGCCTGCTGTCATCTCTCCCACTAGGCGATTGCTGCAGTACCTGTGTTTTTACTGTCCAACGGGCTGCCTACATTAGCAAACACCTTTCTTAGTGTTGCTTGATAGTTCTCTGCCTTGGGTGATCAGCGGTCAACCTTCTTTGGTGGTAGACCATTGTGTTTATTAGATTTCAACCTTGGATTGTTGTATTTTGGTGGCTAGTTTGCTACCCTTCATTATTCAGCACTCTCTTATCTCCGACTGGTGGTTATAGTACTTGGGATTCATCTTTGGTGGGCATCACTCTCTAACACCACTGCTTTGTCCTTGGGCACTGTGTACACTCTTCATTCATTTACATTTTTCATTCACTTTAGAGTTGTATTCCTTCTCTCTCGTTCTGCATGTGTTTGTTTTTGTGTTAGAGTTTTGAGTTTTTCTTTTAGGGTGTTTGTATCGTTGTGTTTTTGTTGTGGTTGTACACTCTGTGTTTCCTTAGTGCAAACCCTAGCAGCTACTCCATAGTTTTCTTTACAAGCCTTTAGGATGATGTGACAGCAGAGGCGATATTGCAAACAATAGAAACACAACCTTCCAGTGGTCATACAGCACAAATGCAGTAGATGTGACATGTGGCAACACGTGACAGGTCTTGATAGGAAGTCGTCAGTTAGACAGCAGCACAAACAAGCTAAAAACCAGTTGCCAACAGCAGCAAGGGGCTGGATGGCAGGCACCTGGTGATGGACAGCAGTGGGGAGTAGCTCGAACTGATATATCCTCTGTGAGTAGGGTGTGGACAGCAGAAATAAGGCACTTGTAAGCTGCAAAAATGAGATTGAGGCTAAGTGGTGGGCAACCAAGCTTGTCTATTTATAGATGATTGGGTCCTCCCAAATTAGGGTTTGGTTTATGGGACACAAACACTCTCTAGGAACACATTTCTTTTAATGAAAGTTTAGTAATTTGATTAACTAAGCATGTTTTGGGGTTGTCTTGAATATGGCTAATCAGCATATAATGCATTTTTAGTTCAACATTATACACTCCCAAAAATGGATCTTTTGTTTCAATGTCTTCCAGCAATTTTAAGGTTTGATTTTTCACAAGTTTACCGACTTGTCTAGATTCTAAAGAGCAGTAGCATGCTTATCCATCCACAATCACACAAACATGAGGTCTGTCCCAAACAGGCCTATTATTGGGTAAAGACTTGGTTATAGAAATTGTGTAGTGTTCTTAGTACTTACTGAATTGATGATGCTTAGAAACCTTGATTTGGGAGTGTTTTGATTCAGGTTGGTGAAAGTTGCTCACTTTCAATCATATCTGGAAGGTCAAATCCTTAAATCATATTATCTGTTTACTCACAACCAGCTTGCATATGTTATATCCAACAACAGTGTTGATGGATGTGCATGCATGCATATTATGCTCCTTGCATGTTTAACCTATTGATCTAATTTGCACATTTTCTTAAATATGGGGCTTTGATTCATATCATCTGGTGACTTAACTTTCTTTTGTCGTTCTACAGGAAAAAGGAAACGAGTACCTTAAAATGGGAAAGAAGCACTATAAAGATGCAGTCGATTGTTATACAAGGGCTATTGACCAAAAAAGTATGGGTGGAGTCAATATGGCTGTTTTATATGCCAACAGAGCACAGGCTCATCTACTTCTTGGCAACCATAGGTTTGCTCTATTGGATGCACAAGAGGCGATTAAACTTAACAAAGCAAACATTAAGGTCATTAAAATATATATCTTGGTTCTTTGCTTACTCTGTTAACCTGTTCTTTCAATGCATAAGCAGTTGGATTTTAGAAGCCTTCTTCATCTTAGTGGATTCATCTTATTGGATTTGGTGGGTTTTCACACAGGTTAATAAAAGCTGCTGTAAACCACATCTAAAGTATTCCTGAAAAATTCACAAAAGTACTTATTAACACTATACTACAGACTATATTCATGATTTCATAGACATTTGCTTGCATGGTTTGGATGTCATAATGCCAATATAATGATGATTACTGCATTAGTCTCTCCAATAAATCTTGCACACAAAGGAAACCACTTTTATAGAGACATGTAAAATAAATGTATTCAAGCACTGCACTAAAGATCAGCTACTTAAGCTGGGTCCTATTGTGTGATTTTCTTTTTTGGCATTAATTGTTGTTAACTTGATAGGTCTAATTGTGTGAAATTTTAACTCTTGTTTATTAAGAAGCACACAACATGATGATAATGTTCAAATACTGAAATGCTTGAAGGCTACACACATAGGGCAAATAGGACTACTGATGGTTAGCGTCACACTAAAGCCACCCTTCTTATAAGCTCTAAACAGATGAAGGGTATGCTCAGTACAAGCTATTATTAAAGCTCAAAATTTAAGTGTACATGCTTGGATCCACTGGTATGCCTTAACTTATTTATGCTTCCTCTGACTAGATGTGAATCCAGGGCTTAACAATTTTTACAGGTGGTCTGGTAAGGACAAAGTTGAAGGAAGAAATTTGCTTTAAGGAACAAAAGACTATGTTTCAGAATTCCTTTGATAAGAATCCAGTCATTCTAGATATCCCAGTTGTAGCCTGTTGTGGGAACATGAACGTAAAGACATGCAATCATATAAGAGCTCAAACCTGCAGAGTCTGTTGTGGGAACATGAATGTAAAGACATGCAAGCATATAAGAGCTCAAACCTGCACAGTCTTGTTAGATGTTTTGAATACTGAAAAGGACTGTTCTTTATCTTATTCAGGCAACAATTTTCATTCATGAGTTTGGGGAAGGGTTATTTTTCTTATTTCAATTTATAGAAAAGGAAAGGTCAAGGAAAGTTTCAAATATGTGTCAACCTCTTCTCATAGGCATACTTTCGGGGAGCCAAAGCAGCCCTTTCTTTAGAGTTAATACACGATGCTGCTCATTTCTGCACCGTTGGACTGGAACAAGATCCCACTAACCAGGAGCTTATGAAGTTAAGAGACAGTGCCACAAAGAGGCTTGTACAGGCTGCAGAGCGCAAGAAACAGGCTACTGCTACTGTTGCAAAGGCTGAGGTATTTTTCATCCTCCTTAACACAACTCTGAACATTCAACTTTCATGGATGGACTGACTCTTTTTTATTTTGGTGGTTGTAACAAGGAATTAATAGCTGGATTGGCTATCAGAAACATAAAATTAGGTAAACCTCTTTACAAAGAACACACAGGCGGACGTAAGCCATGGCTGGATGATAGTAAACTATTTCACTGGCCGGTTCTTCTGTTGTATGTTGAGGTTATGACTAGCGAACTTATAGAAGACTTTTGTGAGGTTGATTCATTCTCTGCACATCTTGATATTATATCCAGCAAACTCAGTAGACTTCATATTTGTTATTTAAATTTTTTTGTGTGAATTCAATGGAAACAATGGTGGCTCTTAACTAGCAAACATGTTCGGTAAAGACGCTCCACCATTACCCTGGGATGTCAGGCATGAGTATACTCGTGGAAATACACAACTATATTACAAGGCAAGTGTGAAGTTGATTTCTGTTCTTGCACTTAGCCTATTTGTTTTATGTACACGTGCTCCATTTACCTTCATTAGTTGAAATGCCACAGGCTTGCACAGGTCCCCATCTTTCTAGAGAGCAATTGTTGCAGTATTTGTTAGAGGGGAGCAGCCATTATGACGGACTGGATCTTGAGGAGTTTACAGATGATCATGAGAGAGGTAGATGTGATCATACACTTCGAATTGCAACCTCATTCATGTGCAATAAATTATTAAGGGTTCCTCAGGTAGATCGGCTGCTAGTGAAACATTTTTGCCCTTGTAGCTCATCAAAATAGTTCGTGCAGCAAACTTTTTAAGGTTCCAACTATATTTAGGGTTTGCTGCAATTAGCATGGATGATCGAGGTTATTATACATGATGTATACAACTAACTCCTTATTAAAAACTGTTGGGCTTGCATGCCTCACTTGTATGCTCAGGTTTGTACAAATGTGCACATCACTTTACAATACTGTTTTGCCAGTATATCACTCGCAGTGGGGGTTTAATGCAATTGTCATGGAAGTTTTGTACAAGATGTATACAAAAAACTCTTTACAAACCGTTGGGCTTGCAACCCTGTCAGACCCCTGTTTTGACTTACACAAGCTCTGATAGAGTGTCAAAAATAGGCCAGGTTCACAGCAAGGTTTCTGGGAATTGATTGGTCAGTAGCTCTAAGTTGTTGTAAATTAAGTAGTTCCTCTTTACAGCTATTTTTCTGCTGACACTTTTTGCTTAGCTGTGGTTCCTTCACGTGCTGCATATCTGGCCCTTTTTGTTACAATTGTCCACCACCATGCCAACATTTCTACACCAAATCTTAGTGACCTGAAATGTTTTATTGATTAATGTTGTTTTGAGGTTCTGTAACTTTTGTCAAGGCTGCAAGAGGAGGATTCTTCTACTGCTTTGATACTTTTTTGCTGGTATTTTTCTGCCATTAGTTGCTGTGTCATGATTGCTGCTATGCCGCTGTGTCATGATTGCTGCTATGCCCTCGAACAAACTGTTGTGTAGTTCCTTACTGTTTGGGCATGCAACAACAACAATCCACGTCTTAAAAAATTGCTTGCACCATACAGAGGAGTTGTTGTGGAAGCATCTCTACTGTTGGGGTAAAGGCCAATGTGGCCCATCTCACTCACTAACCCTAACTGTACATGTATAAACTCACTCTTTATGTGCTAAGTGATAGAGCAATAAGATGCTGCTTACAAGAGAGCTATTGGAGGCACTACAAGCATAGCGTCTTCTCTCTTTCTTTCTCTCTCTCCATCTTTATGTAACCTCCATTCTCCTAGTATCAGAGTGAATGGGAGTTTCCAACTAGGACTTCCCAGTAGAAATCTTCACGGTCTCCATTTTGGACAAGGTTTGACATGTGCAAAGGGGTCGATAATTCTGCTCTGTTTTTCAATCTGAGGTTGTTTCGAGCTTCATTTTTGACCTGGCAAGTGTTGTGCAGGCTGTGTCATCTTTTTTTTTTTTTTGCAATTTTGTATAAGTAGGTTTTTCAGAACTTGCAAAATAGGTCATGGCTTATAGCGTTCAGTGTATGCATACTGCATATAGATTTAGGTATTGGTAACGAGTGAGAGATTGTTAGAAACAAGTAGTTTTAGGTTGTAGGTTGTTTGACATTGGTTATAGTTTGCAAATATCATAGTCTCGGAGCTTGTTGTTGGTTACTATTGTATGCAACAAATATTACTGGAGTAGAGAATTTGATATATATGCTGTAGCAATTCTTGAGCTGCGCATACTACCATAGCTCTAAAATACTATCTATGCATATTTGCTTGTGAATGAGCAAGAATATTGTTCTTTGATCTACTGCAATGGTTTTAGGGAGAGTAGTATTGATGTACTTTTGAATAGCTAGATGTTGTTATGTTGGAAGTGCTGATGTAGTAATATAATGTTTTAACTATACACAATGATTTTCACACCATTTGGATAGTGATGTATGCATTATTATTGGGAAGTGGTTCATTTTGCATCTTCTCTCAGATAGGTTGTACTAAGTATGTGCTGTAGAAATTTTGCCAGTTTCACGGTGTACTTTGTTGAATTTCTGATTGTTGTTACTTGATAGTTAATTGCTGTTTTGCACAAATGGTTATATTGAGGAGGTGCTGTAGAAATTCTACTAGTTTCGTGGTGCAGTTTATTGATTTTTTGATTGCAGTTACTTGACAATTAATTGCTGTTTTGCACAAATGGCTTTACTGTTTGCAATGGATAGGGAACTGTATAACATTAGGAAGTTTAATGGTACTTCAGTTTTTAGGAGTAGATCCAAGATCTTCTTATTCAGAAGAAGTAATTGAACCTTATTAGAGGTGTGGATGCAAAAAAAATAGACATATCTAAAGAGGATTGGTTGGAGCTTGATGCATTGGTCAAATCCACTATTAGGTTGTACTTGATAGAATCTGTGTATTTTATAGTTGTGAATGAGACTACAACACATGACTTATGGAAGAAGTTATGTGATACTTATGGGAAGGAAAGTGTCTCTAATAAGATGTATCTCATGAAAATGTGGTTTGAGTTATAGATGAAGGAGGGTACTAATATCACCTCCCACCTTACTGAGTTCAATATCATATTCAGTCAGATGTAGTTCAAAAGTTGAAGTTTGAAGTCTTTTTGTTGTGCTTGTTGCTTGCATTATGGGGCACCTTTAGGACAACCATCAGTAATTCATCTCGAGATGGTGAGCTGAAGTTTAACAATATTGTGGACAGTTTATTGGTTGAAGAGATACGTAGAAAATCCATGGACCAAGGCAGAAACGGTTAGGCATTAGTAGCTTAGAAAGAAAAAGGAAGAAAACAATATTAAGCCAAGAACTAGGACTATAGGTGGTTACGTAGTCCAAGAAATATATTGAATGCTTTCATTGTGGTAAAATAGATTATATCAATAAGGATTGCTATGAATGGAAATGAGAGCTAAAAGATAAGAAGAAGGGCAATAATGATGTTGATACGAAAGAAGGCAAAGAAAAGGTAAGGATTGAAGAAATAAATTTAGTGATTGAGCATAATAATGATGGTGAAGTGCTCTTTACTTCTACTCTTCTGCTAGTTGCAATAGATTGATAATTGGCTTAAGTTTGGATACTTGATTTTGGCACATCTTTTCATGTGACTCCGTATAAGGAGTGGTTCTATTCATGTGATAATAGCAAGCGTGGATCAGTCCATCTTGGTAATGACTATATATTTAACATAGTTGGTGCCTTTCAAAATGGATGTACCTTTACTCTTTGAAATGTATGCCATATGCCAAGCTTGTTAAGAGCTTGATATCTATTGGTTAGTTGGATGACTTGGGATACTCTATTACTTTTGGAAGTTGGTTATGGAAAGTTCAGAAGGAATCATTTGTTGTTGCTAATGGAGTTAAATGTGACACTATCCTCTTTATGTATCTTCTGTCAAAAATAATTTAATTGTAGTCCAAACAACCAAATGTATCTTTGTGGCATCCATGCTTGGATATATGTTTGGAAAAGAAATGGAAATGCTATCTCATTTGGGTTACGTGCTTTCTCTTGATTTTCTTGATCTTTTGTTTGTGAGTAGTAAACACATTTAATCCATAAGAAAAATTAAAACAAGAGGAGGAGTGAGCTGCTTGACTGATTGCATAGTAATATATGTGGGTCTATGTCTACAAAATCTACAGGGGAGGGGACATCTTATAGGGGAAGAGGCATCCTATTTTATCACATTCATTGATGATACAACTAAGAAGATGTAGGCTTTTACTATGGGTAGGAAGGATGAGGCTTTGTCTTGTTTTTAGAAAATTTTGGTACTTGTAGAAAATCAGTCCGGTAAGAGACTTAAGTGTCTTAGAATTGATAATTGTGAAAAATATGTTTCTCATGACTTTAGAAATTTTGGTGAAGCACATGGGATAAAAAGAGAACTCATTGCACCTAGTAATCCTACCTAAAATAGCGTTGCAGAGCATATGTATAGGACAACAAATGAAAGGATGCTGGGTATACTATCTAATGCTAGTCTTACTCAAGGGTTTTGGGTTGAGACTAGGGCGACCGTTGTCGTGCCGCTATGCGTACATCGTGTGAAAAACTCTAGAGTGCAGCTTCCTTATAGATTTAGAGAGCCAATGCCATTTTAGACATTAGTGTTAGTGTTCATGGTTCAAAAATATTAGATTTTTGGACAAGTTTTAGCCCATTTTTGATATTTTAGATATTATCTCTTATAAAAATCCATAAAACTATAGATAACTTTTAGATTATGATAGCATGTAAAAGAAAGCATGTAGCTTTCAGCCAATTTGAGAGGATTTTATGTAAAAAGAGAGATTGGCGAAATCGCGCGACGCGCGATCGCTGTTTTCAGGCAATGAACAACACTCCAAAGCAGGAGATGAAGAAAGAGTGATCTGGGAGAATTCTGGTCAGGTGTCATGGTATGTTACCTCCCTTTTGTAGCCAATGGAAGCATCAGATTGACGATCTGAGCAGCATAGAGAAATGTATTATTTTATACATGTTTTTGTCTATTAGAGTTTTATCTTCTCATAATGGTGAAATAAACTGACAGGCTTCATCTCTGTTAGTATTCTTCTACATTTTCTAATTCTTTTTTGGGAGCATTTTTCTACGTCTTCAATTTCTTTGAACCCCTCTCTTTCGTCTACTCCTCTCTCTGAATCTACCTTCACCCTGCTGTCTCTTACCCCCGTGGCGGACTCTCCACCGACATCATGTTAGGGGAAGTTTATGCTATCATCAGAGGTGAATTTTGGAAGATATTTGGGCTGATTTGGGGCTGATATCTTCAGCCATATTTAGAGAATTAGCTATAACATTGTTCTTTTAATTCATTTCTTACTCTACAGAAGACATCTTGTCAAAATATACAAGTATTATGTGTCCCTATGGTAGGGCAATGTTTGTAGATTATTCATAGATGTTTTGAGTTGAATTGAGAGGAGCTTTTTCTCTTATTTCTTAGCTATGGTAACTTATCCTTATCAGGAACTCAATTTGAAGCTCTCTTGAAGCAAGTCTCTTTGCCCTACAAGCCTTGTAATTGACTCATAAGCTTTTGTCCCTAACAGTCTACATTGAATGTAATCATGCAAAGTTAATTCATGCTATGGTATCATGTATGAATGATGGGATGCAGATGACAGTATATTGTACTTGATTTTATAATTTGTGATTGTTCTCACAGTTAAGAAAACAAGCTTGATTTGAGTTAGAACTTAGTGCATGTACCAAAGGAAAGGTATAGTAAGTTAAAGTCAAAATCCATTAACTGCAACTTTTTGGGCTATGGATAGAGTGGTGAGATAGGTTATCGCCTTTGGGATCTAGAAGGTTGAAATATTACTGGTAGTAATAATGTGATCTTCAATGAGAAGAAGATGCATAAGTAGGCTCTTAAGGAAGTGGAAATAAGAAAGGTTACTTTCGAGGATGCAATGTCACCTATTATTTTGCCATGTAGGATAAGTGCTAGTGTACCAAGTGTGCAAAAAGAGGTGTAAGTATGTTGCGAAACCCTTTATTTAGTGCATTTCTTCATTAGGGTTTCATATGGACAGCCCCAAAAAGGAGAGGGTACCCACATTTCGGGGCGCCACCCCAGACTAATTTGATGCCTCATTCCACAATTGATCAGTCATTCCTTCTAACACTCTGTCACTCTCTTCACATTCTTCTCTCCTCTCTTCATCCTTTCCACTACTGTTCACTCCTTGTAGGAGGACATTACAATTTGTGCTCAGCTTCCATTTCCACTTAGCGTCCATCATTATATTTGGCGTCATCTTTAGGGCTGCGTTTGCAATCTAGGAGGCTCTTCTTCATGAAGCATTAGTCTCTTTCCCCTTTGCATCATCTTTTGGGCTGCGTTTGTAGTTTGGGAGGGCTTTTCTTCTTCCGACGTCGGTCTCTCTCTCTGTGGTATCATCATTAGTGGTGTGTTTGGCAGTCTGGTGACTCCTCCTTTATCTGGTGAGCTTCCTGTCCATGAGGTGTCAACTATCAGGTCGCATTTAACAGTATGGTATCTTTCTAGCACCGGTGCCAACTTCGACAAGCACTTGACAGTCTCTACAGGCTGCATTTTGTAGCATTTGGCCCTTCTGAGGGTGCGTTTGCATCTAGTAGGTCACCTTGTTCTTCTTCATCCTTTGGAGTAAGCGTTTGTAGTTGGTGGTATCTTCCTTAACTTCGATGGCCTCAAAGGACAGTGGTTTGCTCCCTTGACAATTGTCTTTCATCTTCAGCATTTTCTTCGATATGCTATTGCCGGAGGATTGCATTTCGTTTCCTCTATAGTGCAAGTTTCCTCTAGATACTGACACTTGATCTGCTAGGACAATGCTGTCATCTTGGAGCTTTGGCTTTGTTGTATCAGCTTGATTTGCTCAGTATAATTCAATGATTCATCATTCATCGCCATCATCTTCTTTGTTTTCTTTGAGTTTCTTCTTTTCTCAATGTTTGCTGTATACTCTGTGTTTCTCCCTACAAACCCAATTGTCTCCCTTGATATGGTATGAGTGTATACCATTTCGTCATACTATTTTGACAAAGTGATCTCTTGCTAGTGAGTAGGAAGTGGGGAGATCTATTGAGTAGTAGCTTGAGAGACTTATGGTGTCTCAGGAAGAGAGTGAAGATTGAAATTCCCACTCCAAATCAGCCCATTGTGCAGATCTCAGCCTAGGGTTGACTATGTCATGTTGATAGATTGTAGGGAGCCATCTTGCTATAAAGAGACTATGACTTGTGATGAGGCTTAAGTGGGAACTAACCATGAAGAATTAGACTTGGAAGTTTGTTCCTTTGCCAAAGGGCAAGAACGCTTTGCCATATAGGTGGGTTTATAAAATTGAAGGTTGCAAGTGATAATGCTAAGGCAAAGTTCAAGGCATGTTTGGTAGCCAAAGGCTTTAAGCAGGAGAAATGTGTGGACTTTGATGAGATCTTTTTACTTGTGAAAATGACTACTCTTTGTACTGTGCTTGCCTTATGGCTAAAGAAGATATGGACCTTATGTAGTTGGATGTAAAGATAGCATTCTAACATGTGACCTCTATGATGTGGTCTATATGCAATAGGCAGAGGGCTTTGTGGAAAGTGGCAAATAAAAACTTGTTTGCAACCTAAAGAAGAGTTTTTATGGTTTGAAGCAAGTCCTACGGGAATGGTATAATAAGTTGGATACCTTTATGCAGTCTCATGGATACAAAAGAAGTGAGATAGATCACTGCTTATATACTAGAAAAGCTAAGGATGGTAGCTTGATAGTGTTGATTTTATATGTGAATGATACACTGATTACTAGGATAAATTAGTATGAGATTGTAAAGGATTTGAGTTATTCAATCACATTCTTGCTAAATGCATAATCAGGGATAGAACAAAGAGATTGCTCTATCTATCCCAAAAGGATTTATGTAAGTAAAGTGTTGCAACGTTTCAATATGGAAAGGGGAAGGCAATCGGTACTCCATTGCCTCTATATGTGAAACTCAGTGTCGATGATTGTTTTAGATTTGATGTGGAAATGGCTAAAATGGCCAAGGTTCCATATGCATCATGCATGGGGAGTCTCATGTATGCCATGATTGCCACTCACTTGGACATTGCATTTGCAGTGGGAGTTATGAGTAGATACATGTCAAATCCTAGCAAGAAACACTGGAAAGCAGTGAAAGGCAACTTGAGGAACTTGAGTGGTACAAAAGATATGTGCATATGTTTTTGGAGGAGTTGTAGTGGTGTAGTTGGATATACATATGCAAACTATGTAGGGAATATTGGCAACAAAAAGTCAACCATATGATATGTCTTTATCTTGTATGGTGGTGCAATCTTATGGATGTCTCATTTGCAAAAAATGTCTAGTATTATCTACCATTGAGGCAAAGTATATAGTAGCCACAGAGGCATGCAAAGAAGCTATATGGCTTACTCGTCTAGTGGGAGATTTGGGCTTTGGAGAAGATATACCATTGTTGCATAGTGATAGCCAAAGTGCCATTATGTTGGCAAAGAATCCTATGTTTCTTGCAAAGATCAAGTAGATAGAAGTGAAGTATCATTTCATTTGCAAGTGCTTGAGAATAAGCGCATTGGGCTTGTCAAAGCTTATAATGATGATAACCCTGTAGGCCTCACTAAGAGTTTGCCCTTTGAAAAGTTAATATATTGCATACGCATTGGGTGAGGGTATCTTGCATATATTTACCTCATACATTCTTTTAGTATTTGATCTTTCTTAAAAGCATATGGTCTTTAAGTGGGAGGTTGTTGGTGTAAGGGTCAATGTGGCTAGCCGCTCATCTCACTCACTAACCCTAACTATACATGTACACACTTATTTTTTGTGTGTTAAGTGATAGGGCAATAAGGTAGTGCTCACAAGAGAGCTATCGGAGGCATAGCAAAGATAGTAGGATCCCCCAAGAAAAATTGGGTATCCCCAACATCTAACAGCTGCACAAGAGGGGAGAAAAGCGAGAAATACTTGGTTACTTGGAGCAACATCGACAGGGTGATTGATTCTCACATGAAGAAGGGCATAGAGGCGCTTTGAGACGTGTGCCAAATGTAGGATCAAGATATGGGACATATCAAAGAGAGAATGGCAACAATGTGTGATGAGGCCATACAACAAATTAGGGAGAAGATGGCTAAGAAGGTGTAAGAATGGAAGAACGAAATATATGAGGAGATTAGAACACACTGCACCTCTTGGAAGGTAGAAATTGAAGCCTCTCTCCAAGAGAGAAATAAGGTGATTGAAGAATTTTGGCATGAGATCATCGAATACGAAAGCGGTGCCCAACAATGTGCAAACTGAAATAGATGAGCTGAAGACACACATGATGAAGGAGATTCATACATGGGTGACCATAGTGAAACAAGTACAAGTGGAAGTGGCTGAAAACTCCAAATGGGTCGAAGTGGCAAAGAAGACACCAATAAAAAAGGAAAAGCTTGTGAATACAAGACATAAAAAGGAGAAGAGAAGGAAAATTAGAGCCTTGTATGTTTGGGTGGTTGGGTGGAAAGAGGGAGATAGCTGTCTAGAAGATGCCAATAGCATATGCAGAAAAATGGGAGTGGAGGATCCCTCCATTGTGGAAAACACATGGTGCATAGGGAAGGATCTAGAAAAGGGCCGGTCCCTTATCATCAAATTTACTGATTTGGAGTCATGACAAGCGTTCCTCTCGAAAAGGAAAAGGAGAAAAAGTCTACCTTGAGGATGATCTTACATCTATCTAGGTAGCTCATCCCAGTGAGTGCATGCCACAGATTATGGAGGCCCACAAAGTGGGCAAATGTGTAGTATACAGAGATGAGTGCATCATTATCACAAATAGGCACCAATGACACGTTACGGTCTATGAGAGACACTTGAAGTTCACAGTGTGGAAGTGTTGATTTTTGACTAATAATTGGTTATTTTATGGTGAAGGGTCTCAACATTTGTATTGGAGGGTCATGTCAACATCAAGAAGGGAGTCTTTCATCCATCCTTGGATGCATCATCATCATCATCAACTAGACGATTCCTTGTGCTTGCTAGTTAATACTATTATCCACCGGTTCGTGCTTCCAAGTTTTCTTTTTCTTTCATTGATTAGAGTGGTAGCTTCTTCCCAAGGTAAAGACCTCTCATTTTCTTTCAGCAATCGACTCAAGTCGGCATAGTCAACAAAAGAGAGAAGGAGCTTTTAATAGACTCTTTCAGGTCATTTATCTTCTTCTTGAATTCTTAGTACCCTTGTTTATTTCGTCTTGAATTAGTAGGGCCATCAACAAGGCCGGATTTTGGTTTCCATTGCTTATGAACTCTCATTTTGTGTAGTCTTTGCTGTTGGTTTGGCTGTCTTCTCTATTTGTCCACCTTGTATCCTCTTATATTCTCTTCCTATCCTCTCCAGATGGCTCCTTTGTGCACTTCTGCGGATAATTTACATGGCCTTGACTATCTAACTTGGAGTTCTATTATGAAAGCTTGGTTCGTGCAGTGGCTATGATACATTGTTTGTGGAGCTATTCCACGTCCTTAGCGTCCTTTTCTGGCTCAAGAAGATTTTGATGAGCACAATCATGAGGAAGCTGTGCTTACATAGGATATGGATGATGCACGTGCCTATTCTGCTCTTCTTCAATGTATTTCTAAAGAAGTTCTACTAGCAGTTACTGTAAAGAAAATACCCTAACACAGAAGCATAAGCAGAAATCGTACGACAAAGCACAGACTGATAAAAGAACACAGTTAGGGTTAGGGTTAGGGTAACTCAGTGATAATGAACACAGTTAATAAATGAAATGATATGACTACTAATAATACGATGCTCATGCAGCAAACACACTATGTAGTGAATGAATACTGAACCTCGAACTCTTATATCTCAAGGATCAGGGCAGGGGTAATGAGTTGGAGAGTGTGTCGTACTTCAAACGGATCCTGAATCGCAGCAAGGCAGTCTCCGGATGTCAAACACCAGCAAATGCAATAGTGAGAAGTTGGATCTGATGCAGACAGTAGTGAGGAGAGAGAGAGACTAAAAAACGCAGGCAGTAGGTGAGAAAAATGCAGGCAGGACAGCCTGTAGGAGAGAGAAAAACTGCAGCGACTGCAGCAGGAGAGAAAACTGTCAGGGCGGCAGTTGGGGCTTGGAAATGCAGCAGTTTGCTGATGTGGCAGGCTGTACGACAGCAGTTAACATGATCAGTAGTCAGTCACGAGGCAGAAACAGCAGTAATCAGCGTGTGGAGGGCTGGAAACAGGTTGTAGGGAACAATGATGGACAGCAAGGGTTGAGATGTCCTCTGCGAACGAGGTGTGGGCAGCAAGCTGATAACACCTGAAACCTGCAAAAACGAGATTCGGGGAAGAGTGGAGGTGTTATATTTAAAAGACTGATAAGATGAAGAGAATGGAAGAGTACACTGTCCGATACTCAAAAGGGGCACGAGATACCTTTTTTCCTCCCCGCCTTGCCTAGTTATTGCTAGCAACTCTCATCGTGATTCGATTGCCAGCCGTCTCTTGTTGGCGAGTTCTACTATTCTTGGACTCTCTTTAATTCTAGGCTCCCCTAAAACCCGTTCGGGCGCCCAAGGCCCCCGGACGGTCATCCCTCGTGCCTGTTTCCCGTAATGTACCTTATTAATATAACAGGAGGGCTGGCTGCCAATTTATAGAAAATTAGGGTTCTAGATCCTCTCCCACTTAACTCTCTTGATCCGCTCCCCGTTTTAGGGTTTTGGCTAAAATAAGCCTAAAATAAGCATGTTTTGGGGCTGTTTAAGTGGCTAAGAGCAATTCTTAGCACAACAACCCCACTCAGGCTCAAAATAGGGTGAGAAAAGTAGGTCAGTCTAAATTTTGATTTACCCCAAGGCGTCCCATCCCAAAGCAGTCAGGGCATCGGACAAAGGGTGCACGTCGACTGCCCAGTGGCCTACCAAGACTACAGAGGCGATGGTTATCTTACCAAGGGAGCCCAAGTGATCACCCTAGAGAGGCCAGGGCATCAGACCAAGGGTACTCAGCGGCTGTCCAAGGGTCTACCAAGTTCTACAAAGGCGGATGGAATCAATGGATTTTTTTTTTGAAATGTTTTCAAAATACATAAGTAATATAGGGGCAGCGGCTGATTAAGTGACATATAGAAAAAGATAAAGAGAGTTTTAAATCCAAGTCAAGCACAAAACTAGCAGACTAATCCCTCGCACTAACTAGGATAAGTGCCTAAGGATGAGAACAAGTATGTGTATGTGCCAATCATGTGGTGAATATGTGGAAAGGCAAAAAAGAGGTTGGTGGGTTTAGTAAGACAAGCAAAACAAGCAAGCAAGCAAGGGTAGGGAAACTGCAGTTAGGAGAACTGCCATGTGTTATGTTATGAATATGGTGGATCCTAGAGTCGACCATTCCAAAAGACCGAAAAGCGATAAATGTTCACAGATGCATGTTTACATGAACAGAATGCCAATGTATAGGGTAATGCAAAGGGAGATGCAAGATGTCATGCTCATGAAATATGCTATGCAACGATGCCACTCGTATAGTGCCCTCGTAGGCGAATTGTTCACTTGTCCAAGTGCGCTTTTACAATCAGGTCATCTTGACAGTGTAGATGAAGTTACAAATGCCCATAATACAATTCAAAAGAATAAGTGAATATAATGTCTAAAAACTGTAAGCATCATCACTGTTACGATTAAGAGTAGAAGCCACCCCCTCTCAAACTGGAAGGGAAAGCAAGAGGGAAGCACCCTCTCCCTGTCAAGCTGAAGAAGTAGGGGAGGGTGTATCCAAGCCGATCCTGGGTAGCAGGTACTGAAGAACTGGCCGGTTGACCGCTTTGGTCAAGATATTTACAAAATTATTTGATGAAGGCACAAACTCTAGGCGAATAGTGCCTAGCTTAACCTACTCTCTGAAAAAGTGGAAATGGACTCCCACATGCCATGTCTGTGGTGTGATGATCAGATTGCCCCTAAGGGCAATGGCACTCTGGTTGTCGCAGTAGACAACTGTGGGAGAGTCATATGGAAAATGAAGCGCCGCCAATAAACTCCTCAGATAGATGGCCTCGGTGGTGCCATCGAAGAGAGCCCGGTACTTAGCCTCGGCCATGGAAGTACCACCATCTCTTGCTTACGGTTGGACCAAGAAATGGAAGCTGTGCCCAAGGTAAAGAGGTAGCTGCCATGGGAACGCCGGGTGTCAGGATCTCCTACCCAATCAGAATCAATGTATCCTTGCAAACATAAACTAGAACCATATGTCAAGCCATAAGAAAAAGCACACTACAAATAATGCAATACACGAAGATATGCAATCCAATGTGACATCCTAGCTGGTGTGAAATATTGACTGAGTATGCTAACTGAGTAAGTTAAATCTGACCTAGTGTGAATTAACCAAAGAAGTTTTCCTACAATAGAATGATAGGTACGTGCATCGAAGAGCTGTCCTAGGGTATCCTTTGACAAGTGGATAGTAGGATCAAGAGACATGGCCATTGGCCGTGTTTGTACGCGCAACACCCGAAGACTCTGAAATGGGAAATAACAAGCCGAGAGCCAAAAAATGCCTCATACGTGGTCTTCTGAGGAAGAGCTGTAGTTGGACACCGGTTGAGGATATACACTGAAGTGTTAACAACCTCAATCCAAAGACACTCAGGAAGCTCTGTTGCAAACAGCATAGAGCGTGCCATTTCCATGACTGTGCGGTTCCTATGCTCTACGACTCCATTCTGAGAGGGGGAGTTGGTAGAGGTGAGCTGGCGAGAAATGCTATGCTTCTGTAGAAACTCGGAAAACTCGTGGGAGATAAACTCACCACTGCTGTCACTCCTCATGCACTCGACATGATGACTAGTTTGTTTATGAACCAACAACACCTAAGCAGAAAAATATGTGAAAGCATCTGACTTATGCTTGAGGAAGTACACCCACATGTATCGAGAATGATCATCCACTATCAAAAAGTACAGCGCACCGTTCAAAGTGGCAGTGGATGTTGGCCCGCAAAGATCAACGTGAATCAATCTAAGAGGCTCCTTAGTTCTATGTGTAGACTGCTGAGGAAATGGGGTACAATATTGCTTCCCGAGGTGACAGGATTTACAGGCATCTCGAGCTAGCTTCAGGCGTGGAAGGCCCTCAACCAGCTCACGGCATGATAACTCATAAAGTGAGTCATAACCAAGAAGCCCTAAGCGAAAATGCCAAAGACGCTCATTGTGCACATAGGCTCCCGAGATATGGCTAAGGCTTGGAAGCTATGGAACACGGAGCCCTCGACTGTCGGCTCGGTGAGTAAATGAGTCATGTGGTATAGCCATTAGGTTGTGCCTCACCACGAGCAATCACTAGATTAGTCAGAGAGTCAAGGACCTCGATTGTGGTCGCTGTAAAGAAAACTGCTTGCCCCAACCGGCAAAGTTGCTGAACAGATAACAAGTTCACCCCAAGCTGAGGGACATGATATACATTGTCCAGCGAATCTAGATCCGGACCCTTGTTAGTGGCAAATCTGACGCAACCTTGAGCCTGAATCTTGATTGAGGAGTTGTTTCCTACACCGACTCGCCCGGATGCAAGGGCTCGGGTATGGAAAATGTCCTCTATAGGAGTCATGTGATGTGTAGCTCCACTGTCCATAATCCAAACTGGAGCTGAAGTGCTCGGCTGGACGAGTGGGCCTCTGCAGTAACCTCGTTAGGAGGCAACTTACAGATGTGAACGAGACTTGCATCGGATGTCTCTACGGAGACGATGTGGGCCTTTGCAGATCGGTCAGACAAGCCCTCTGGAGTTGAGAACGTTGTCGACCGAGGTGGCTATGCAGTGACAGTGTGAGTTTGACCTTTAAACTGTCCCTTGCCATCACCTTGCCTCCCCTGTTGGGGGTTGTCCGACTGAGGGGCAGGGGTCTGAGACTTAGGTTTTGGTGCTGTGCCTCGTGCCTTTGATCGACACTCGTCGTCAATATAGCCAGCCTTTTGACAATGTTGACAATACCTATTTTTTTAAGGTACATTCTGCCACCCTTGTTTAAGTTGTGACTAGGAGTTTCCTTGAGAATCCCCAGATTGATTTAGCTGTTGAGTTTGATTTTGATTTTGAGTGGAGGTTTGGTTTGGTTTGCCCTTTCCTTGTTGCACTTTTTGAGAATGAGCAAGAAGAGCCCCCTCTGAAGAGGAATTCATATGAAACTGATCGAACAACCATGCGTAACGCAACAACTGACACTCAAATTCATAGAATGTAGGCATGGTAGGCTTTGAAACCATTCCTTCCATAAAATTGAAGTATTTCTTGGGGAGTTTATTTAGGAACAATGTGACCTGATCGTCAGAGGACTTGGGAGTCCCCATAGTGGAGAATTCAGCGAGGAGACGCGATACTCAACCAACTTGACTTTCAAGTCATCCCGGTTAGTGATTTTGAAAAGTTGAAGCTGGTTAAGATTAATACAACGGGTTCTATCCCGAGCCGCATAGCGGTCAGTCAAGTGTGCCCATCGCTCTGACGCTAAGTCAAAATTCTGAAGCTGAGAATGAAACTCAGGCAATAAGCCTTGCATCAACTCGACAATAGCGGAGGCATTCCTAGCCTTCCATGAGTGGATGACCTCGTATGGAACAACTGCGGGATCGGGTTGGGGTTGCAACTCCTGCACAAGATCCCATAGGTTCTGTGAGTCAAGGATATGTCTCATCAAATTCGACCAAGTAGTAAAGTTTGACCCGTTAAAATGAGTCTTGTCATTAAATGCATTCTTGGCAGAAGATGAGCTAGAACCATGAGGTGTCAGATAGGTGGTGTAAGATGATGGTGGGAAAGATGATGAAGGTGGGTGTGTTTGATAAGAGAAAGAGGGAGGGGGAAGAGATGGGTAGACAGGAGGCTGTGAGTGTACAATGAGTGCCGATTGATATGAAGGCACTGGAACATGAATGTTTACATAAGGTGTCGGTGTAGGTGGAGGCACTAGGATACGGTAGCCTTGTCCAAAGTGAGGTTGGGACATAGCAAGATGACTAGAAGGTCCACTAGGCAATGCCATGGAGGCAAACTGTGGAGGCAACTGATCCACACTTGGGAGAGATTGAGTGGGATACCCAAGCTGCAATGATCCCGAAAGTGTATATGAGATAGGTGGAACACTACCCGACTGAGGGAAGGATGAGGTCCTAAAGAATGTGTCTATGTTTCCATAACCCCCTAGTGTGATGTGCGGTGCGACATGAGGTGTTTGAAATGGAAATGTAAATGGTGTAAATGGAAGTGATGAAGCAACGGAAGAATGTGGTGGGATGGGTGGTATGAGATGCAGATTCTTTTTGTTCATTTTTATCATTTAAAGACTGAAAATGAAACTGTGAAGATGATGATGCACCATGTAATGAAGTGAAAGAAACACCAAATTCATTCTGATTATGTGAAGTAGACGGAAAAGAAGAAAGGGCAGAAGAAGAGGTACCTGAATTTTTTTTATAATCCCTGCGACGTGTGTTAACATACAAGAATTGGTCCTCAAGAGGATCTTTTCTGTCGTCAACAGATTGGACTCTTTCTTCCACATGATCTCTGTCAGTATATTCCACATGATCTCTACCAATATATTGCAAAACAGAAGAGGTAAAAGAAGAAGGCACAAAAGACGAATCAAAAGTATATTGCACCGGAGAGGACGGAAGAGTCTGAAAAAATAGAAAATACTCCGGATCTTGCTCTCCAAGAGGGGGGCGCATCCTTGATGGAGGTCTCGACGGCCCTGCAACATCATCAGACTTATGCGCAACATCTGAAGAGAAAAAATCATGCATACCTTCATTAAGAAGCTTTTCTTGAAGGACAATCCTTCGGTCGAGCTCCTCAATCTTCTTTCGTCAATAGGCTATGATCATTTTATATTCTTCAGAGGTGCTTGCCTATCTTTTCTTCCATGTACTCAAATGTGTCTTCCACCATGTCGGAACTTTGTGGAGCAAGCTAATTGGCCCACTCTCGCTCGGTTCTTGGCATAGGCTGTTATGGAGACAGAATCAGTGTTGATGTGTTTGAAGTCATTTGAACTTATTGTTGTTCTTGCTTCTTGCGAAGAGCTCCCAGATCAAAGGCCTAGGTTTCTCAGAGAGTACCAAGCTCTGATACCATGTAAAGAAAATACCCTAACACAGAAGCATAAACAGAAACTGTACGACAAAGCACAAATTGATAAAAGAACACAGTTAATAAATGAAATGATATGACTACTAATAATATGATGCTCATGCATCAAACACACTATGCAGTGAATGAATACTAAACCTCGAACTCCTGTATATCAAGGATCAGGGTAGGGGTAATGAGTTGGAGAGTGTGTCGTACTCCGAACGGATCCCGAATCGCAGCAAGGAAGCCTCTGGATGTTGAACACCAGCAAACGCAACAGTGAGAAGCTAGATTTGATGCAGACAGCAATGAGGAGAGAGAAATACTAAAAAATGTAGGCACTAGGTGAGAGAAAGACTAAAAATGCAGGCAGGACAGCTTGCAGGAGAGAGAAAGACTAAAAACGCAAGCAAGACAGCTTGCAGAAAGAGAAAAACTGCAGCAGGAGAGAGAAAACTGTCAGGGCGGTAGCTATGGCTTGCAAACGCAACAATTTGCTGATGTGGCAGGGTGTACGACAGCAGTGCAGATGATCAGCAGTCAGTCGCGAGGCAGAAACAGCAGCAATCAGCGTGTGGAGGGCTGGAAACAGCCGCTAGACTGTAGGGAACAGTGATGGACAGCAAGGGCTGAGATGTCCTCCGTGAACGGGGTGTGGGCAGCAAGCTGATAACACCTGAAACCTGCAAAAACAAGATTCGGGGAAGAGTGGAGGGCTGGCTGCCAATTTATAGAAAATTAGGGTTCTAGATCCTCTTCCACTTAACTCTCTCGATCCGCTCCCCGTTTTAGGGTTTTGACTAAAATAAGCCTAAAATAAGCATGTTTTGGGGCTGTTTAAGTGGCTAAGAGCAATTCTTAGCACAACAGCTTTCTCTTATAAGACATTTCTTGAAGTATGGTTGAAGCTTCAAATGCTATACGAGGCATCTTCCACCATGTGTGTAGTGACACTTTATGGACAGCTCCAGTAGATGAAGTTCGAACGTAAGGACACTATTCAGTCATTTTTACTCCATATTACATAGGTACAGGACTAGCTACAACACATGTAGTTTACTCTTCTAGAGGTACATCTTGTGGGGACAGTACTCTACAAGGTCCCTCCGTTGTTTGATGGCATGGTCAATGCTTTGAAGATGCAGACATCCTTGACCCTTGTGAGCTTTACCCATGTGTCCTCCATGGTGCTTGAGCAAGAGGTATCTTTGTGTCTATAGGGCCGGTTTTTGTCTCATTATATAGGTTTTGGTGAGGCTCTTGTAGCTTCAAAGAGGAGTGACAAGAAGTCGTCGAAGGACCAATGTTATCGTTGTGGTAAGAAGGGACACTTGTGGAAGGACTGTAAAGAGTTAGTGATTGAAAGGAAGAATAAGGAGAAGAAGAAGAAGAAGCAAGATCTATACTTTTATGTCGAGCCATCCTTTTCCTCAGACTCTGATTTAAATTATCTAGCCTAGGTGAAGGCCAAGGCATGGAAGGGATCCTCATCTTCAGATTGAGGGAAGGGCTTGATTGCCCCTTTCTTTGCCGCTTTCTAGTATAGGTGATGTGGTCATCCCTTATGACTCTCCGGTGCTAGAGAGGAAGTGTGCGAGGGTGGTGAGATGGGGTAGGTCAACCTCATGTCTACAGGTATACAACTGCATAGGTTTTAGAGTGGGATGTCCTTGATGCATCGAATGCATCGAGTAACATTTGACAGGTTCAAATCTTGGAGCTGGGATTGACATCTAGGTTCATGATGGGTTGGAATTTGACAGAGAGCGGGATTGGCTTCTAGTCATACTTTGGTGGTCTAGCCACGGGGAATCCATGGTCACATATGTTTAGAGGCATTTTTGACAAGATGGACTTGTATGCTATTGTGTGACATTATTGATAGACATTGAGAGCTGCTATGATTTTTCTCTATTTTCAAGAGTTGGTACTATTGATATTGACATTAGATTCTCTCCGAGGCACCTTGGTGGTGGCTTGCACACTCAGTGCTTGGGTATCCACGGTTCTCCTTTGGTGGTCCTTGTTGTAAGTGCTATGATGGGACGCTGTCATTGTATATAGTGTTGTATAAGATCACCCATGATCTGAGAGAGGGTGTTAGCAGATAGGTCAGTTCATGGTTGAGTCTGTGCATGCGATTCAATGGGCTAGGGCACCAGATATTATCTTGATTATTTAGGCATTTTATGGGCTATTTATGATGGCTATTTTCAGCATTTTATGTTGGCGGACCTGTTGCCATTTGTAGCATTCTTTTGGCTTATTTATTCTGTTGGGCGGTGGAGAGGCCCTTTTGCTACTCCCGTGTATATATTTACTTGTACATGTGAACACACCCTTGCGGGTGTAAGTGTATCGTATCCTAAGTATAAATACATTTTTTTATTCTTTTGTGTGTACCATACTGGTACACACCCATCTCGAGTCTCCACTCTCTAGAGCTCCACACTCTCTCTACTGCTGAATACACCTCCTTTGATGTGCACACTACCTGAGTACTTCCGCTCGCCCCCTCTCAAATTGCTATCAAAGCTGTGGCAAGAGTGCTCATGCGAAGGAGTCAGCCCGTCATCGTTCAGTCTGTTCAGGAGTCAGTGTTGATTTCAAATGGCAACGGGAAAAGTTCCTCCCATAGAAGTTTCTCGCATGTCCTCGAGGTGATGAGGCTGGTGTAGAAGACATCATACCGGGGAAATGGCAGCTGAGTCAAGAGAATCATCGCCATATCCTCGGATGAAATCACCCGACCAAGAGAGGCTAGCTTGTCTCGCATGTCCTCCATCTTCGTGATGTGCTCCTTCATGGAAGAAGAATCATCAAGACTGAGCATCCACAACTTCTTCTCCAAAGAAATCTTGTGGGCGAACGTCTTATGCCGGTACAAATACGCAAGCTTCTTCCACACTTCCGCCGCCGTCTTTAACCTGTGAACATGAACAAGAACTGAGTCGTGAAGACTCATAAAGAGAAAGGAACGGGCTCTAGAGTTGAGCCTATCCCACAAGGTTGCACAGTCCATAGAACCTCCATCGGACGAATCCACGGGGGGACAGTTGATGGGTGACATAGGTCAAATGTATCGAGGATGCACTCCACCTTGCACGACCAGAGGGAGTAGTTGAAACCATCCAACTTGTCTTCCTTCGGAAAGGGAGTATGGGCACCTGTATCGAGGGAATCAAGGAAGGCATCTGGACATCTGAAGCAGTTTTCACCGATGGAACCTTCACTGTAGATGGAATCCTCTAAGATGCATGGACAGAAGGACGGGTGCGAGGAGACTCCTCCCGTCGTTGATCATGAAACTCCTGATAATCCCGTCTCCGCTCAGAGGAATGATGAGAAAGAAGCTCATCCTCTGAGTCATCAAAGCTTGAAAACTGGTAAGACATCTTTCAAATCTGCAAACACCAAAGAAATCTTTGCTGATGCTGAAGGATGACCAGCAGAAGGGTCACCAACCACCAAAACGCAAGTTGTGGAGGCCTACAAACACATGGAGCTGCAAAACGCAATGATGTCTAATGAAGATCACCTAGACAGAAACTGCCGAGCACCAAAACGCAGCCTGGGAGATTGGTGCCTGCAAGAAAAGGGCCCACAGAAGGTGGAACGACATCCAGAACAGCAAAATGCAGCCTGGAAGAGTGTCGCGGATTACCGCCTGGCAGAAAACGCACCCAGGGGAGGAATCGACAGCAGCAGAAGAAGGGGATGGTGTCTCTCTGTCGGGGAAGATCCTCAGTGCTCTCAGTTAGGCTCTGATACCATGTGAGAGTGTGCAACGGAAGAAGAAACATGAACATAGAGGAGAGAGAGAGAGAGAGAAAGCAGAGAATGGAGGAAGAAAATCTGCACTGACTGAAATGAATGCTGAATACATTGAAATGGACTGATCAGTCTCTGCACGCAGCCCGAAGCGTCAGTGAGGGCACCGGATCAGGCTGGAAACAAAGGTAGAACCAATGCCGGATTAGGAGAGGAGAGAGACTGTGCTGAACCTGCAAAAAACGTGTATGGCTGATGGGGGGGGGCTGCGATATATAGCCCCCCAGCCACAAAACTGGCCGACTACACCAAAAAGCAGCCATTAAAGGCCTACAAACACCTGGAGCTGCAAAACGCAATGATGCCTGATGAAGATCACCTAGACAGAAACCACCGAGTACAAAAACGCAGCCTAGGAGACTTGCGCCTGCAAGAAAAGGGCCCACGGAAGGTGGAACGACCTCCAGAACAGCAAAACGCAGCCTGGAGGAGTGTTGCCCAGTTGTGGGGATGGCTGCCTGGCAGAAAACGCACCCAGGGGAGGAGTGTTGATGACGTGGCAGCCTCAGAAACAGCCGCCTGCAGCAAATGCAAGGGTTGGAGCTGCCAGTATGAGGGAGCCGCCTTGGCTGTTGGGAAGGAATCGGCAGCAGCAGAAGAAGGGGATGGTGTCTCTCCGTCGGGGAAGATCCTCCGTGCTCTCAGTTAGGCTCTGATACCATGTGAGAGTGCGCAATGGAAGAAGAAACACAAACATAGAGGAGAGAGAGAGAGAGAAAGAAGAGAATGAAGGAAGAAAATCTGCACCGATTGAAATGAATGCTGAATACATTGAAATGGACCGATCAGCTTTGCACACAGCCCGAAGCGTCAGTGAGGGCACCAGATCAGGCTGGAACAAAGGTAGAACCAATGCCGGAGTGGGAGAGGAGAGAGACTGTGCTGAACTTGCGAAAAACGTGTATGGCTAATGGGGGCGGCTGCTATATATAGCCCCCCAGCCACAAAACTGGCCGACTTGCCCAAAACTGGCCGACTGCACAAAAAAGCAGCCACTAAAGGCTGACTGCCACAAAAAACAGCATAACCTAATTTGATAGAGCTCCTCTGTCTCCTGCCAAACTCTGACAGGAGCTCACAACCAGGAGATGACAGACTGACACTGAAATAGAGCACGCTAACATGTTGTCCACTCATTGTTTAGTCTGAGCCCCACCCTTCACCCTCGCCTACTTAGGTTCGAGAGGTTACCTTTGGGAGTTCTTCACCACCCCAGATACCTTCTCCAGCATGATCGGCGGCACTTTCTTTATCCTTAGACATTTCGGAGTCCGTGATCCATCAGTTTTTGGATTCCCTATCTACCTCAGAGGGGGATGATCTTTCTTTGCCCTTGGAGGGGGCATCTACATCTATTGCGACTTCAATGGAGGCTCCTATTCCTCCAGTTTCAAAGGGAGTCCCCACCCATTGGTCAATCCTTCGCACATCCTAGCGGAGGCCTTTTACCTTCTTCTTCTACCCTTGGATTGGGTGGCTTCCTTCTAGCGGTCATCTCACCTATTGATACCCAAGATCTCGAGGATCTACCTAGATCATGGCCTTGGAGGTTTAATCACGACTTGGTGACGAGGCCTTTGTATTCCTTTCCGCATGGATGTACGAAGCTAGTAGCTTCTCTCCCGAGGTGAAGTTTCGGGTTCTCCAGTTTACTCTATCTATTGTTCTTTACTGTAGGTTACCTTTTAGGTGGAAATCTTGGATCTTAGGGGTCCTCTACATCTTCTTCCTCCTCTTCTTCTTGCCTTGGTCACTTGGTCAGCATGGAGCCAACTCCTGAGATCGAGTACGCGCATATCCTTATAGTTCTCGGCACCACACAAAGTCTGACATTCCTTCTATGTATTGCATGTTTTCAGCATCTTTGTACTAGGGCGCTTGGGCAAGTGAACAATTTTCCCATAAGGGACACTGTCCAATTGACACTTGTTGGATGAGCATTCTTCAGCATGCAGCATTCCATCTCCACCTCACTCTTCTCTTCTTCCCCTTTTTGGGCTTGAGAGGCGGTGTTGAGAAACCCTTCACATGCAGTTTGTGTTTAGGGTTTCGCGTTTTGCGTTTTGCGTTTAGGGTTTTACAGCCCCAAAAAGAGATTGGGCGCCCATAGTCGTGTGATGCTACCCTAGACAGCTGATGCCCTCCCTTCGAGCGCCACCCTAGACAGTCTTTTGCCTATTTATAGGCTGCCTCTGTCACTCATTCTTCATGGCTGATTCATTCAGTCCGTCACCTCTTCTCTCCAATCTCTCGACCGCCCTCACACCCCTTCAGGAGGAAATTGCAGTTCATGGTTCGTGGCTGTCTTCATCATCTTTCTTGTGCTATGGCACCCTTATTTCCTTGTATCACATTCACTCCATGATTCAAAACTTCATCATTCTATTCATTAGGGTTTTTTCTCTCCTCTTCTCTTCTTAGTGTTTACGTAGTTTACTTCGTGTTCCTCCCCATAAACCCTACTGTCTCGTTGGTACGTTGTCTTTTGACAAAGATGTCACTTGCTATCAGTGTGGATGCAAAGGGCATAAAAAGCCTGATTGCAAATATTATAAAAAGGAGCAAGAACATAAGAAGCAAGCTAATGCAAAAGGCAAAAAGAATGAGAAGGATGATAGCTCTATCGCTAAAGAAACAGATAAGGCAAATGTGGTATCTAACGTTGTTATTGAAGAGATAGAAGAAGATAAAGATGCTGATTTGCTGGTTGTATCTTTTGATCCACATGCTATGACAGTGGAAGACATGTATATGACTAAAAGGGATGTGATAGATGCCTTGTTGCTTGCTCATGATGGTTTGTCACAATTGTGGATTGTTGACAATGTTGCTTCATTTCATGTAACTCTATCTTTGGAGTGTTTTTCTTCTTATGCAGAAGGTAGCCTTGGGAAAGTTTACCTAGGGAATAATCATACATGTGATATTGAGGGAGTAGACACCATACACTTGGCTTTTGAAAATGGCTAGGAATTGATTCTTCATTATGTTAGGTATATACATGGCATTAAGAAGAGCTTGCTTTCTATTGGGCAGTTATATAGCAGGGGTTATTTCACTACCTTTGGTGGTGGAATGTGGAAGATACAGAAAGGATCTATGCTAGTCACTAGAGGTGGTAAAAAGGGAACTCCATATTATCTTCATTGCAAGGCACTTCCTAGAAAGTGTGTTGCAGTTGTAGAAGTGCAGTCACACATGGAGTTATGGCACAAGCGTCTCGGACACATGAGCCAAACGGGTTTATAGGCACTTTCTTCACTTGGAAGAGTTGATGTGAAAAACTCAAAAGCTTGACTTTTGTGATGACTATGTTTTGGGAAAACATGTAAAGAGTTCATACTCTCATGGAGCCTCTAGGAAGGCATGTATTTTGGATTTAGTCCATTCTAATGTATGTACCATGCCAATAAGAACTCATGGTGGTTTCTGTTATTTTGTGTCTTTTATTGATGACCATTCTAGAAAGCTATGGGTTTACTTGCTTAAGCAAAAAAGCGAGGCATTGGACGTCTTTAAAAGGTTTTATGCATTTGTTAGTACTCAAAAGGGTTAAAAATTAAAATGCATAAGAATAGACAATGGGGGAGAGTATGTATCTAAAGAATTCAATAAGTTTTGTGATGTCAATGGCATTAAGCAGGAGCTTACAACTCCTTATAATTGAGCACAAGCGGGAGATGGTGAGAGAATGCTGAGATGTGAGAGAAATTTGAGATTCTATGCAGGAAAACCCTCCAATCTGCTTATTGCTTGGTTCAGTCTGCATGATATTGCCTAGTGCTAGACACCTGCAAAATGCTGTCACCAGCCCTTGGGAGTCACTAAACTACTGTCGCTTGATCCCTGGCTGCTGTCGCTTGCAGCATATGGTTGAATTTTGCACAAAAAATTGACTAGCAGCTCCTCTCTCTCTCTCTCTCTCTCTCTCTAGCTAAATGCATTGAATGAGTCCTCAGCCCCAAACAATCTTCTCTCCCATTGCAATTAATTAATTTTCAGAATTAATTAATTCTGAAAACTGATTTCAGCCCTTTTGACCATGTCCGAAAATAAAAATGTCCATTTGCAATTTAATTGGCTAGGCCATTTGGAACCCCAAGTGGTCCCTAGTCTTCATTGATCCTTAGACTAGCATTAATAAATTAAGAATGCCTAGTCTCTAGTGTCAACATTGACACTTAATGCCTAATAGCTATCCTGGGGCCAAATTGAGACCAACTGACATCCAAAACCCAAGTGGCATAACTTGTCACAACTTTTGCCTTTGACACCCACCACCTCCTCGGGGTCCTTGGCCTGTTACCATGAACTAATTGCCATGTGCAACACATGTGCCTTACTACATTGCACGTATGATTATTAAATTATTTTAATGATCAAAGGTTACTAGCACGAGCAAAGCATCTCAAAAATTTCATGTCCTCGTGACAATGTCCCACAGAATAGCTAGTATGACGAGCAGTGCAAGTAAATCAATGAGTGTCTCTTGAGCAATTCCACATTGTATCTAGCTTAGACATCATTTTGTATTCATCAGTTATGTATTGTTTACTATTTATTTTCTGTTTAGTTAGTCATAGCATTAGATGACAGCTATTTTGGGACTTGGGAAATTCCTGGACTTTTGAGATCTAGCAGTTTGGTCTCATAGGTTGATTTTGGGACTTGGGGTAATTTCCTGACTTTTGGGATCTAACAGTTTGGTCTCATAGGTTGATTTGGCCTTTTGTAGACGTTAATATACCTTTCTTTCTTCTTTCTTTCTTTCTCCATCTTTGTGCAACCTACATTCTCCTAGCAGTTGCATCATCTACCTTTGTTCCTTGAAGGACATGAAGGCATTTGATACTTGATACCGTAGTTCACATTGTCACTCTTTATTATATAGAGAAGTAGATTGCCTTTGCATGTTCAAAGCTGAAGTTTGGTTGGTGGATGGTGGAGTCACTAGCCATAGGACTCCAGAGTCCATGCTGAAAGTGGTTACAGGATGCCCAAGATAGAGGGGGAATGGTCACAATTGGTGAGAAGTTTTTAGTGTCAGTTCGTGGTGTGAGCACCATTCCCTTATTTTGAGACTGACAAGGCCATAAGTAAGTTTTTGAGGTCTTCATGTTCCTGATTCAGGATATAATCTTCTTTCAGTGTATGCTATCGCTCAGCTAGGCACTAGGATCATCTTCACAAGCCAAGATGTATGGTTGTGGATGAGATCACTAGCAAGCCTGTTTGGACTGGTTTAGAGGAGGGTGGATTGTAAAAGCTGATGACACTTGTAGAGAGGACGTCCTCACATCAACAGTCTATCTGGAGCTGATTGCAAATCAAATCCCATATATACATGGCCTCTTAGGGCCTTTTGGGGGGGGGCGGAGGGGATGGGAAAAAGCAGCATGGTGGAGTATAATACCATTGAGGTTTTACTGCCTTGTAGGGTGAAGAACAGGCTGTGGCAAACCATAGTGTGAAGGAACTGCTGCTGAAGCTCCCGTTGGATGCTGATAGATCCCCTTGGAGCTGCTCCTAGCAGCCTCTGGGGGAGTGAATGATGGATGACTAAAGCTCCACAGAGGTGACATATCCTGAAAGGCTCTCACCACTGAAGATCAGCTGGCATTGGGCCTTCTAGATTTGCCGCCCTGTGTGGCTGTCATTAATCTATCATAGGCATTGCTAGTGAAATTAATTCTCCCTTCAGGCACTGGATTGATTGGTTTGAAATTTAAGCATTCCTTGTGGTCTATCTAGATTTATTCTAAGCCTTTTTGTTTGTTGGCTTTGTGAGCTGTGCATTTGAAATTTCATCCATCATTAAAGTCATCATCAAGCGACATCACACAGAAGTTGTTACGAAGTACCAAGGGCTGAGAATGAAACTGATCATCAAGCAACATCAACCAAGCTAAGCTGATATCTTCTTCAAGAAGAGTGTAGGTGGTAGATGTGGGGTTGCTTTGGGCAGCAAAGAGGCCTTCTAAATCGTGAGACCTCCTCCTTGTGTTCTCTTTTCAAGTGGTAGCAGTCCAAACTAACTTGCCCTTCTATTAATGATGAGGTTGTTGCTATTATTTCCCACATGTCCCTCCACACGTGTGTCCATGTGTTGCATTAAAAACATCTGACATACATGCCAAAATATCTTGATCATGGCTGTGTTTTCTATTTCTTCATCAATGATAGACAAATGGACTTTGTCCTAGTACTGTAGTTTTTGTTTGTTATTGTTACACTTTCACACATTACTGCTTGCACCATAAGAGTAGGCAGGTAACCATATAACATATACTATGTTATGTGAATGCCTAAGATGCTCAAACATATTTGAAATGGCATTCAGTGCAATCCTGTCAAACAATCCATTGTTTTGTGTCTAAGATACTATTCACTCCATGTACTGTGTAAAACTTATCTTGGTGCCATTTTCAAATGTCTTGCACCCTTTAGGGTGAATAGAATTGACTCTCTCTGACATACAGGTTTAGTCGCTTTCTTTTGCCTACTGTCCCTGAAATGATTTAAGTCACATTGGGTTCAAAGAGAATATGAAAGAAGTAAGATTCTTATTCTAAAATAAAATTAGGGTTAGGGTTTTTTGCCCATCACCTTGTGTCTTTGTCTTGTGTTGGGGGTTTTTGCAATAGAAGTAATCAGAAACCGTAGGCAGTGATGTATGTATAATGTTGGGAAGTTGTCTCAGATGACTCTGAGGTGGAGGATAGTGAGGCTGTCACAAGGAGCAGCAACAGAGACCCAGATAATCATGCTGGGCGTTAACCACCAGCAGATGTATTAATTACCGGGGAGGGGATTGTTGTGAATTTCTTGATGACTTAACCTGAAGGGGGGGCACCAAGGATTGGCAAGAATGAATGTGCACACTGTTGACAGTTGCTTACATCCAGCCTCAACTATATGTCATCTCTACTCATGAACTTACACTAACTATACATAGAAGGCACGGTACATGGAAGTCATAACATAAGGATAAGCATGGAAGTGAAAAAAGACAAGGCATGGGGTTAAAGAAATATTAGGGTTCTTATAACTATGCGCCTTCTTATGTAAGAACTGCTTGGTCACTAAAGTTTTGTACCTTTTCACAGATGATACTAGCCAGGCATTAATCCAAGTTTTTGAAAGGTCAACTCTACATGATGTGTTAGAAAAGGAAAACTATGCTGTTCCTGGAGTACCTGGTACGCACACCATTAGCCTTAAGCAATTCTGTGGTTTTGCTTTATAGAGTGTGTGTGCAACATTGATGAGTGTGTGGTTCTGTGCAGTATTTTATGTTGTATCAACAAGCTCGAGTTTCTACACCCGGTTTTTCTCAGGGCAGTGGACAACTCCATAAGATCTCGATCTATAAATTCTGAGATTTTTCTGCATACAAAAACATCAGAAGGCATTTAATCTCAGTTATCTGCTGGACTGTTGGAGTGAGTGAAGCTGGAAATGGAAGCGCTACAGGTGGATAATCAAGGGAAGATGTTTGCCTTGAAAGATTTTGTGTTCTTGTTTCATATCCATTGTACTATATGAAAGGTCATGTTTTTAATCTTGTTTGTATCAGCCATTAGACTATATGAAGACAGAGGGAGCTAAAACAGTGTTCACTTTCTCATTATAGAGGTGCCAGAGTGACGGAGTCATGGGGGAACTAACTATCCGCGTTAAGAGTAGATTTGACTCTAAGAGCCAGTCGCATTGTGAAAATGGAACTTTTATTATAGAACGTATTTTTGCTTCATGTGCCCTTTTTGTCTCCAAAAAGCGCTTCTAGCACTCTTTTCATTCTAAAAAGTGAGGGCTCTTTCAAGATTTTACTTATTATAAAAAAAAAACAGGGTATAGACCCCCCCAAAAAAAAGAACTTAAGCTGAACTAATTAGTTGCTAAATTAGTGGACAGTGTTAACTCCACTTACCTAAGCATGTTTTTTTAAAGAACATCTTGGTCACCATACCATAATACTACCATATACCCTAATGAGCAATGCTAACAAAATTTCTATAGAAAATGAGAGAGGTTGTAAGAAGAATTGGCTTATAATGAAGTATCGAGTGGGTTTTCAAATGCATTTTGCATGCAAATAGTGTGAAACAAGAGTTTATGAGGTGAAGCACTTGATTCACAAGCCTAATTCTATGCCTAGGCGTCTTCATGGCATGCAATACCTTGTCTACCTTCGTGGCATGCATTGACTTGGCTTGGAGTATGAAGGAGAGGATGAAGTGACACTCTTTTATTTGTTGGATTGGAGTTGAGGTGGATATGGAAGCAGTAGAGGTCGATAATCAAGGGAATATGCTTGTTGACCTTTTATGTACAACGCATTATTAACTATCCCGTGTCTTTATACCATAGTTTAGTGCATGTGTATGAAAACATGTGTGCTTTCATAATACATAGTATACACAATGCACCATGCATTGTAATTTCATCCATGTAATCAAGTAGACGTACATAAAAAAGACCCATGTATGTGCTATAGCTACAAAGACACATTGTCATGTATATGCTACATAGAGGTATTTCTATATAAACAAGTCTGATATAGGGGCTTATTGAGTATGTATAAAACTATATGAATCTCTCATTTAATAAATTAAATGTATAGTATATGTCATGGAGGTTGGGTTCTATCGTGTGTTTTTTAAATGTTTTTTTTTTTGGAATTTTTAACTCATTCAAATTTTCTTATGTTTAATTTGGTTTTTTATTTCTAAGATTTGAGATGCTGGATTTGGTATGTAACTCACTTTGCAATAGTGGTATTAGACGCTAACTTTTGATCGTTTGCTATCTTATGTGTGAGTATTGTAGCACAATTAAGATCTACAAGATAGATTGTTACAAGCAAAAGCTATGGTTACAGAAGTTATGGTCATGTTTTTTATGCTTAAACTTTCAATATTATTACTTAACTATGTTGATTGGTTTCTATTTCTTATCTTTAGTTTTTGGAAAGAGTTATCAAATTTTGAATGATTATGTGGGTTACCCAAACTTCAAAATCTCAAAATTGTATTGTGATTGTACTTACTCTTAACTTTTCATTTGTTCGTATTTTAAGGATGATGTAAAAACAAATGTTAAAGAGATTAAAAAGCTTTATAATTCGTATTAGATAAAATTGAAATATCTCGTGATATATTTTAATTTTAAAATAACCACGAATCCATATTTCACAGCAATAAGCAAAAATTTATATTTCGTAAAGTTTGGGCTCTATTTTCTCACCCTTACCTTTTGAATTAACAAGTTATTAATAGGGAGATGATTTATAAGATTTTTTATTATCTACAACTCTTTAGTTATCATCTTGAACTAAATTTGAATACTTAGAAAGTTAGTTGCCTCTAAAGTAGACCTTCAGATTGATCCAAGCCTAGTTAAAATTTTAAGCTTAAACATGTATATTTATTTAAAATGTAGACGTACTAAAAAAGTAAAGTTACAGCTTATAGAATGATCTATAACTTGTATTAGGGATGGTTTTGACTAATTATGCATAGTTTTTAAGTTAATCTTAGTCAAAGTTAATCTCTTAAGTTTAACTTTTTAATTGTGTCTAAAAATAAAGTCTATTGTTATTTTAAAGTATTAGTTTTTGGTTTTTATATCATATTTTATTGTATATATTTTTAGATCATTGAAAAATGTAAAGTTTTGTTTAATTTATATATTTTAATAATTAATGATTTTAAAAGGTATTCTAATCTTAAGATGTTTATAAGTTAAGTTTTACATTAGTAACCAAAATAAATTAAGATTTATATGTGTACATTAAGTAACTATTGCTTGTTTGATCTCTATATTTCATATATATTACATGGTTATGATTTAGTTTAATATCTTTAGGTTTTATCTTAGCTTTATGAAAAAGTAAATCATGTTGATATTCTTATCTAATAATTGTCTATTATTCACAATCACATTAATATCTAGATGCATAGATTCATCACATGAGGTAGTGCTTCATGTAAAATCCATGGAATCTTATTCCATGGAAGGTGTAGATTCGCTACATGAGGTAACACTAGCTTTTGTTATGGAAATACTCCATAATAGAGGATGAAATACCATGGCTTTCGTCATGGAAAAGGTTCGGATCTATCTTGTGTTTTCTCATGTTTTCTTTGAATTTCTTAACTTAATAAATTTTTATTAAAATGTTTCATAAAGTCGAGCTCACTCTAGTGCAAGTTGTAAAATATTCTCAAAGTAGATAAGAAGGCTTGTAGTAGTAAGGGATTATGGTGCTAAACTTTATTCACTTTTGATGGCACCTGGCCAATCAACATAAGATCTATGCATGCATTAGAAGGGAAAGTCAAGAGCCTAATAAGTGGGAAAAGCACGTAACATAGGGAGGGAATCCTAAATCCCAAACCTATATATAAAAGTTAAAATGTAACTAGAAACACTCATTCTTGTATATGATAATTTGAGAGCTCTTCTCTTCTTCCTTGCATCACATCTTCTTGTGCAATATGTTAAGCGTGAGGAAGAGTAAGAGTGCAAATAAAGGACTAGAAGAGTAAAGTTTCTCTCTTGTCTCGTGTTCTTCTCTTCTTTCCCTTTTTCTTCCATAACTTGGAGGGTGAGAGGCGGAATCTAAGAGAATTGAAGCTCTTGAAATATAGGAGTTTTGTCCAATGTTCTGCATATCGTGTGCAAAGCTTAATAGTTGTGACCTCATCTATTATCCTCAACTATGTCCAAAAAACCTTGCCTTGTGAGTTATTGGATCCACTTATACTTGAGGACTTGTTTGTCATCATCGTACATTCTTGCTACTTTCGGTAGTACTGCTTTATTAGTGCATCTCCCCAACAAAAGCACATATTAGTAGTTAAAACTAAAGATGAAAGGAAGGCATAATCAATGACTAAGATGAGGAGACAAGGCATGCAATATACTCTTGTAATAGTAAGAGAATGTTGATCGGTTCCACTTGTTTTAAATATGAAGATACACAAAATGCTTTTCTAAGAGAATATCAATCATCATTGTTTTTTAAAAACATTATTCATACCAATGCATTATATTACAGACTCAAAAACCTACAACAATAAATCATGATTTTATAGAAAAAATATTCCATCAGGGCCCTCTACACGATCAAGAAGAACCCCAATGACGTGCTAAATGATTAGTGTAAATAACTTACCCAAGCTCTCCAGAAGAATGGAGGAGGGGTGATTTTAGTGTTGGCTTATCTACTACTAAGAAGGAATAGAATAGTATCTATGTGGTAGTGGATAGACTCACCAAGGTAGCCCATTTTATTCCCATGAAGATATAGTTTATTACATCACAAATGGCTTGTGAGTTCATGGAGCACATCTTCAAGTTACATGGATTACTATAGGTGATCATACATGATAGGGACTCTAAGGGCATGAGTAAATTTTGGCAAGAGGTATTGAGCTCCATGGGCACTAAGTTGGCTCTCTCTACACCCTGTCATCCACAAATTGATTGGTGCGCAGATCGGATGCTGTACGCTTGCGTAGTGAATGCCGGAAGGTCCCCAAGAACAATAGAACTCTACTTTTTGCACAAATTATAAGGTAAAAAGCATGAACGACATGAATAAGAGACTAATTGGGTGCAATCTCCCCCCCATGCCTTGTGTGAGTACTCCACAAAGCATGTATTTTATGTATTATCCATCTTCGAGCTCAAATAATAGCCCAAATTACAAAATAGCAAGCTTTTAGCTTTTGAGTTTGCTTTAATACAAAATATGAATAAAGCTAATGGGCGGCGCCCAAAGAGTCTGGCATGCCCAATACAATGTCCAAGTAGAAATAACATAATCGTGCGCCCATGCGCATACAAAAAAAAATAAAAATCCAACGTCTCAATAAATAGGCGTGACAAAATATAGGCGTGGCGCCCATTAAAATAAATCGAATACTTGCTATCCTCCAATGCTTTCCTCCGCCACTGCTGCTATCTCTACACATCAACTGAAGCATTCACAATCATTAGTAAAATAATACAATTAAACCGACAAAAGTGAATACCTAGCAGTCTTCAGCTACATAAATAAATCAAATGGTTAGAAATAAATCCTAACCTTAATTTATTACGAGTGCGCACTCTAAACTCATAAACGTTTATTAATTTAATATGCATTTTGCGGAATCACCCGCTATGGAATCACCCATGTACACACTAAATTAATGAAACGCCCAAAAAGGACAGGCGTCCCCATCAACTTCTCGCACAAAGAATCCACTTTGTGTATGAGCTTCGGTCATCAAAGTTTACGGAATCCACCGTGAAATATGCCTCCTGGCATCATACCCCCAGGGTGGGATAGCAATCGACCTCAATTGCTCTTAGCTCAATATGGAGCTAACAGAGTGGGGAAAGCATTTAAGTCTCTAGCGTGCATCCATTGTGCTTCCTCTAGAGAATGGTTCTTAAATTTAACTAGATATCTAGAATATCTTCGGCCAGTTCTAGTGGTCATAAAGTCAGTGTCTATGATAGCTTCAGGTTCAAGTATTTCAGTCTCTTCCTCTAACAGAGGTGGGTTTTCATAAACAGGGTGTACAGGTAATTGGCCTCTAAATGGTCGTAATAAACTAATGTGAAATGTGTTGTGAATTTTCCAGTGAGGTGGTAATTCTAATTGTCATTAATTTTATGAATGATCCTAAATGGTCCATAAAATCTAGGGGCTAATTTCACAACTGGGTGTCTATCTACACTTTGTAGTTTACGTTTTTCTATTCTCAACCAAACATAGTCATCAACTTTGAAATTCATTGCTTGTCTTTTCTTATTGGCTTGTTTGGTATATGATTGCTGAGCTTTAGCAATCATGTCTTTAACCTCATCAAAAATAGTATTATGCATACTAGCAATATCATCAGCACTTTGAATTCTATTTGACAAAGATGCAACAGGTGTAGATAATCTATAACCATAAATCACTTCAAACGGTGCTTTCTTTGTAGATGTGTGTGGTGTATTGTTATATGCAAACTGTAATAAATGCAAATGTGCATCCCATGTCTGAGGTTTAGAAATAGTATAAGCACGTAAAAGATCTAAAATAGTACTATTAATGGCTTCTGTTTGTCCATTAGTTTCAGGATGAAATGCAGATGATAAATCAATCTTCGTGCCTAGGTTAGCAAACAGAGTAATCTAAAAGTTGTTACAAAATCTAGAATCACGATCTGAAATAATAACTTTTGGTAATCCATGGTTAGTAAAAATATTTTTCAAAAACAATTGTGCTACCTGTGATGGTGTTAAAGTTTTCTTACATGGAATGAAATATGCTTGTTTACTAAACCTATCTACTACTGTCCAAATCATATTATGGTTAGATTTAGTATTAGGTAAACCAGTAATAAAATCCATAGAAATTTGTTCCCATAGTCTAGATGGAATATATAAAGGCATAAGTAATCCATACTTCCAACACTCTTAATGAGGTTGGGACAATGTATGTGGAATCATGTATTGATGTCCAAAGGTCTTTCCTTTGCTTAGCAAGTGTCATTAGTCGGTGGGCCAATTTTGGTTGCCAAACTTTGGTTGAAGTACCATTTCTGCACAAATTTACCTTGTCCTTTCCCTTTTCATTTGACTGCTTTGAGCTTTTCCTTATTTGTCTCACATTGAGAAATATAGAGTGAGGGTATCAAGCACAATTCTCTAGCTATGACCTTTGGGATGTTCTTTATGACTTCCTTAGCGATAACTACATAGCG
Organism: Lygodium microphyllum; assembly: GCF_053477565.2. Lineage (NCBI taxonomy): Eukaryota > Viridiplantae > Streptophyta > Polypodiopsida > Schizaeales > Lygodiaceae > Lygodium > Lygodium microphyllum. The sequence goes on from NC_141146.1 coordinate 126,059,457, forward strand.
GGAGCAAACATGTTGTTGCTTGTCCCAAGTTAGGGGTTTGGATATGATCTTTGTGTGCTCTAGGTTGTCCTTCCAATGTCCACATGGACGTACGCACATGTGATGGTTGTCAACTTCTTGTGACCAAGCTTCAACAGGCACTTTATCTTTGGTTCATTGGTTAGATGCGCCATCTCCTTGGCCAAATCTTCGAGAGATTTCTCCTCAAGCCTAGGCTTTAGGTGCTTCGCAAGTGATAGAGATGTCAAGGATGTTGTTTGCGACATCTCTTCCGTAGGTGAATTGCTAAGGACACGTTCCGCAGGGGGCGTTATCACGGCCAAAGGTTGCGACTGCTCTGATTCTTAAAAATTCATAATGACCAAACTGTGTCCTAAATGCAGACTTGAATATGTCAGACTTATCTAGTCTCACCTGATGATAACTAGACTTAAGGTCTATTTTACTAAATATAACAGATCCTTGCAGTTTATCCATAAGGTCATCAACTCTAGGAATTGGATACCTATTCTTTACAGTGATCTTATTTAAAGCACGATAGTCAATGCACATACGATAGGTAGTATTTTTCTTGACTAACAAAACAGGTGCACCAAATGGAGAACTAGGTCTAATCAATCCTCTATTTAGTAATTCCTTAACTTGACTTTGAATTTCTTTTTGCTCTATTTGGTTATGCCTATATGGTGCTTTACAAGGTGGTTGTATACCAAGAATCAAATCTATTTTATGGTCTTCTTGTAAGAAGCTGGGAATAGTAAGTAAGTGTTAATAATGTTGATATTATGCCATGTCACACTGACATTGGTATAAAAGGAGAGAAGATGTAAATTTTCACATCTTTTTGACACATTAATACAATTACAGTCTTTCTCTCCCTTCTTGCTCACAGCTTCTATGTGAAAAATTACATCTTCTCTCCTTTTATACCAATGTCAGTGTGACATGGCATATTATCAACATTTTTAACTATTCCCAACTTCTTACAATCCATCCCTTCTCAAAAGTTTTTGTCCTTAAAAACAAACCTAGAAACAACTAGAGAGGAAATGGATAGAAAAGAGTACTACTCTGTTTTACAGCTTTACAAATGGGAAATGAATGAAGAATGACCATTACAAGAGCTGAATTTGAAGAACGGAAGTAAGGCCCAACTATATACATGGTTTGAAGTACTTCAGAAGCAAATCGAACCATAAAGTCTTCAACAAATAGTCCCAGAAGAAAGTAGACAGCTTGCTGAATAAACAGTCCCTGCTGGACCAAATCTGCCATAACTTTTGATAGAAGTGTCCAAATGAGATGTACCACATATCAAAACGAAGCTCTTGAAGAGTACTTTAAGCCCATGTAGATAGCTTAATTCTGAAAATTAGGTACGATAAAAACTGTTCTAAAACAGTGTGCTGTCCTAAACCAGTTTGCATCAATACTAGCTCCATAAGTAATAGGCTTCAGCCAACCAATGTCTCCCTCAAGTATGGATACTCATCCAATATGGAATCAGGTCTCCAAGAAGCCTCTTCAGAGGGTAAACCTCTCCATTTAATCAAATATTCCACAATAGAACGTGATTGAAGCTTCTTTTCGCGCTGACCTATAACAGCCTTTGGGATGTACTGAACAAGACCATCTTCATCAATAGGTGGCAGCTCATCAACTATATCCACTGGATCACCATAATAAGGCTTGAGCTGACTAACATGAAAGACGTTATGAATCTTTGTAGAAGAGGGAAGCTGTAGTTTATATGCCAAATCTCCAATCCGCTTAAGGATCCTGTAAGGGCCATAAAACCTATGGGCAAGCTTATTACTGGATCCATCTTTCAACGTAGAGTACTTGGATTTTGGCACCTTCAACAAAACCAGCTCTCCTTCTTGAAACTCTAAAGGTCTCCTCTTCTCATCAGCATACATCTTCATTTGATCTTGAGCCTTCCTAAGATTCACCTTGCATTGCTGAAGAAGGGTCTGCATTCTTTCCAACTCTTCCTTCCCATGAGGATTGATATTTTCATTAAAGATGACTGTGGGTAAGGGCACCTTGTAACCATACAAAGCCTCAAAGGGTGAAACTCCTATGCTCGCATGAGTGGAATTGTTGTAAGCAAACTCAGCCAAGTGTAACCAAGAATCCCATGAGGTTTGGATATCATAGCAAAAATGGCGAAGATAAGTCTCTAACCATTTATTAACTCTCTCTGTCTGTCCATCAATTTGGGGATGATAAGCCGTAGATGAAGCCAATTTAGTGCCCATAGATGTAAATACCGCTTGCCAGAAGTTACTCATAAACTTTGAGTCCCTATCATGGACAATCACCTGCGGTAATCCATGTAGTCTAAAAATATGCTCCATAAACTGATTGGCCACTTGAGAAGCAGTAAACTGAATTTTTGTTGGGATAAAATGAGCTGCTTTGGTGAGTCTGTCAACCACCACATAAATACTATTCCACCCCTTCTTGGTAGTAGGTAAGCTAGTGATAAAGTCCATAGTAATATGAGTCCATTTACCTATAGGAATAGGCAATGGCTGTAACAAACCTCCTGGCTTATGGGTGCTATCCTTATTTTGCTGACAAGGCATACACTTCATAACGAAGTCCTTGACATCTTTCCACAGTCCTTTCCAATAAAAGCTCTTGCTGATTCTATCATAAGTCTTGAAAACTTCCAAGTGTCCAGCTAAAGGCGAAGAGTGTAACTCCTCTATAATTTCCGCGTGAAAGAAGAAGTAGAGGGAATAACAATCTTGCCCTTCCACCAAATAAGACCATTTTTAAGCTGATAATGCGAGTTTTCTTCCATAAGACCTTGCTGTAATTTCTGAAAGATTTGGCTGAATTCCTCATCGAAAAGATAGGCCTCCTGTAGTTCTTCAATCCAATCATTATGTAGTTCTGTCATGGCTGACACTTTGCAGGCCCACATATGAGAAAGAGAATCAACCACTATGTTATCTTTGCCCCTTGTATGAGTGATATCAAAGTCATAATTCTGTAATGTAGCTACCCATTGTCGTTGCTTTAGTGAGATTTGACTGAGTAAGGAAATGCTTGAGTACCCGATGATCACTATGTACTCTGAATCGGCTGTCATATAAGTAATGGTGCCATTTCTTGATTGCATGCAGGATAGCCAACATTTCCTGGTCATAAACATTCATGGCTATCTCCTTATCTGTAAGCTTACGGCTCTCAAATGCAATTACTCCATGCTCCTGAAGCAAAACAGCCCCAATGCTACGGCCACTAGCATCACACTGTATACTAAACTCTTTGGAGAAATCCAGGCATACTAAGATAGGAGCAGAAGTAAGTAATTCCTTTAACTGGTTGAAGCTGCTATCTACAAGAGCATCCCAAAAGAAAGCCTCTTTCTTCAACCTGTCAGTCAAAGGAGCTGCAATTGCTGCATAATGCTTTATAAATCAGCGATAGAATGAAGTTAAACCAATAAATCCTCTAAGAGAGGTAGTAGTAGTAGACGTTGGCCAATCTCTTATACATTGCACCTTCTTGGGATCAGCCTGTATTCCTTTTTCACTGACTATATGCCCTAAGTATTCCACTTCAGTCTGCATGAAAGAGCACTTCTTCTCCTTAGCAAAAAGCCTATGATATCTCAACACATCAAAAACCTTCCTCATATGTGACAAATGATCCTGTAAAGTCTTGCTATAGATCAAGATGTCATCAAAGAACACCAAGACAAACTGAAAGAGGAAAGGTTGCAAGATCTTATTCATCAGGCTTTGAAAGGTAGCTGGAGCGTTTGTAAGCCCAAATGGCATCACCAAGAAATGATAGAGCCCACGATTAGTCCTAAAGGCAGTCTTGACTTCATCACCTTCTCTCATGTGAATCGGATGATACCCTGATCTCAAATCAATCTTCATGAAAAATCGAGCCCCCTTAAGTTCATCAAGCAAATCATCAATCCTGGGTATAGGATACCTGTTCTTCACTGTTATCTTATTGAGATCCCTGTAGTCAATGCACATTCTGAAAGATCCATCTTTCTTTTTGACTAACAGGACTGGAGATGCATAAGGTGAAGAACTTGGTTCAATGAATCCCATTTCAAGAAGCTCTTTGATTTGCTTGGCTACTTCCTCTCGTTCACATTTTGATAGTCTGTAAGGTGGCTTATTGATTGTCTTTGAGTTGGGCTCCAAATCAATGGGGTGATCCACCGCTCTCTTAGGAGGCAATGAAGTAGGTACTTCAAATAAATCTCTATACTCCTCAAGAAGAGCTGTCAAGACTGGATGGTTTACTGAATTATTGGGCTGATTCTGTGTTTCTTTGTTCAAATGCAAAACAAATATCTGTGAGCGCTTCTTGTACTCTCTCTTGAGTTATTGAATGGTGATAAGCTGAAAATTAGATCTACTAGGAATTCCCTGTAAATGGATGAGCTGTCCATTGGAGAAAAACTCCATATATAACTGTGAGAAATCCATAGTAATCCTGCCTAATGTCATCAACCAATCACAACCAAGTACAATATCTATGGGCCCTATTTCCAAAGTGATCAGGTTTACTTTGACCTCAAAATTTTCAGCCAACTGCAAAGAAACTTGTGGGCAAATCTGTGTGCTGATTTTCTCTTCACCATTAGCCACTTGTACTCTAATGGGCTGCTGTAAGTCGGTGGGAACACGATTCAACTTGTCCATAATGGACTTATTGACAAAACTCTGAGTACTACCACTATTTATCAGGATGAACACTGGCTTTCCACATATGCTTCCCTTCATACGAAGTGTATTAGGGCTCTTAGATTCCGTCCAAGCATTCATAGAGATAGAACAATTAGTGGGAGCAAGCGACTCATCACAAAATCCACCAGGATCAAATGGAACATCTCCGCCTCGATCAAAAGGAAAAGAGTCAGCTGGATCATAAAAGTACTCCTGTCCATCGTCATCCTCAAAATCTTCATTTTCAGCATTGATTGTCACTGCATTAACTTCATCTATGTTATCTTCAAAGTCCTCAAAAACTAGCATACTCTGAAGCTTTGGCTTGGCATTTTTGTATACACACTTTGAAGCATGGTCAGGAGTATACTTTTCTCCACACTTGAAGCATAAGCCCTTGTCCTTCCTTTCCTTGTAAAGATCTATGGGAATAGATTTGGGATTTGTATTAGCTGAAGTGGACTTAGTCTTGTTGTCACCCTACTTAAATTCAACCTTTGGACTGTTTGCTGTCCCGAAATTACTTTGAAACCTAGAAGCATTGAATGGAGGATAAGTTGGTACCTGTAAGCTCTCACTAGGCATATGATTGCTGCCATAAATGTTACCAACTTTTCCTTGCTTTAAAACAGTCCTTGGCTATCCATAACTTGGTTGAAATGAAGACTCTTTCCTATACTTTCTTCCATAGCACTCCGCAAGCTCAATAGCCTTGAAAAGTGAGGTAGGATTTTGCGCCATCACATCAGCTGACAAAGATGGCTCTAAACCATATATAAACTTGTGTAGCTTGGCCTCATCACTGATGCTTTCCACATACATGGTCAAGTTGAGGAATTGGTTTGTATATTCTCTTACACTTAGGCCCCTTTGTTCCAAACCATACCATCTTCGTGCTAGCTTCTCTTTTTCAAGAGGCGAAACAAAGACTTCAGCCATAAGTGCCTTAAAAGCTTCCCAATTCTCAATAAGTACATTCTCTTTCTTGATATACCTCCACCAAGTATGGGCAAATCCTTCTAAGTGCAAGGAAGCAAAGTGAATCTTCATATCATTAGTTTTAGGATATATATCAAAGTAGGACTCCATCTTAGAGGTCCATTCCTCTAATTCTGATGGTGAAGATGACTGGCCATTGAATTTGGCTAAAACAATTTTGTCCTTGAATTCTCTTTCATGAAAGAGTTGTTGTCCCAAAATTGGCTGATCAGGATTTCCAAGTACAGAACCTCCAAATTGAGATTGAAATCTTCCAACAGGTGGTTGAGAATTACCATGTAATCTTCCTGTTGGTAAAGTACCCCTGGAATTCTGAGTATGCAGTCCAAAAGCTTAAGTATTGGCCCCATTCAAACTGCCCAAATAGTCATCATGCCTTTGTGAAGCTTCTCCTTCTTCATACTGACTATTTGGAATGCCTTTTCTTCCAATAATCCCATTTCCATGACCATTTTGGTTGGATGGCTGAAGTGGGACTGAAAGGCCACTGTTTGAACAAGCCCTCTCATTGGCTTCCCTTGATCCCATTTGCAACTGCATTAATTGAGAAAATTGTGCCATAAGTTGAGCATTAGATTCTACTAATTTATCAATGGAAGCCTTGGTTTGAGTAGTTGAATCCACCAACTTATCAATGGAAGACTTCGTTTGATCATTAGATAAAACCATCTGCTCCATTCTTGACAAAATGGCCTCATGACGTTCCCTATGTCTTTGTTCATGGGCACACAAAGTATCATTGAGTAGACTGACTTCTCCTTGTTGTTGAAGCTCTTCAGGGTTCTCTTGAAGTGTGCTATCCATCATGGAATCCCTGATTTGCTGTGCATAATCCTCCTGGACCTTATTTTTGCCTTTATGACTTGCCATACTAGTGCAGTCCTGCAGTACCCCCTGTCAGTAAAACGACTATAACTTTGGCTAGGAAACTCCGATTTCAGAAGTTTTTTGTGCAAATCGAAGCTAACAATGCCCTCTTCCAGATGATCTATAGCACGCTATAATAGGTTTAGGACAGAAAATTCTGTAGCTGGATTTTAGAGTCTGAACTGTCCAGTCCTGCATCCTGTCTAGACCTGTAAGTGTCCTGTTTTGACCCTGTAATGCAAGATAGTAACCCCAAATGACTACCAAACCCTGCAAAGGGGTATATAAGACCTGTGGGTACCCTGTAGTACCTGCACCTGTGCTTCAGCAATGAAGGGTGTACCTGTATCCACCTGTAAATACCCTGTAAGCGACCTGTAAATTCCCTGTTTTACCCTGTTTTGGTCCTGTAGGTACTTGAGTCTTTGGAAAGTCTTCAATCTTCAATCCTCCACTCGCTGTACCTGTGTGAGGGATAAAACGGCATGACAGACTCCCTACATGGGCTCCGAATCACCAGGAGGTGGGCAAAGTTCCCCTCGGGTCGGTTGGTTGCACCCCTTCGGGATCTTCGATAGTGAGGGAGGGTCACCTCTCTTTTGTCCCACTATCTCCCCCGGCATCCACCTTTTTCCTCGATGGGAATATCAACATGGCAGAAGCTAGTGTGCTAAGCAATCAGCATGATATGCAATTCAGAAATATTCATTCAGCCTTTCATGAGATGCAATTGATTGAGATAAGAAAATTTGAGATGGGAGAAGGGTCTTACCTATGCAATTCAGTGACTCACTGATTGCTAGTACTTACCCTTTTACAATATTTTAGCTTGGGTGAGAGAAATTCAACAAAACAAATCAAGGTTATGCATCAAGCTGATCAAATGATACCTATGATGAGTAATGGTTTGAATCAAAATGGAATTCAATGGAATAGGTTGAAATTGAGGAAAATTAACACTAATCTCTGATCTATTAATCAATCTAGTGAATTAATTGATCAATAACCTCTCATCAACAAGTGGAAAAGCCATTAGCAATAGGATTATTGAGAGATTTCAGAGATTAGTAAAAGAAAAATACCTTCATTAAGCTTGAAAAATATGATGAATGTCAGCTTCAACCCCGTTGATGCAAAAGTTCTTCATAATCCATCATAAAGCTTGAAATCTCCATGAAATCAGTCCATACAAGCTTCAATATGATAAAATCCTTGAAGAATCAATGCTCCAGCCTTGCTTGAACACTTGAACCTCAAAGATTCAAGCTCCTTGATGAAAAGCCCCAAAATAATCCTTCCATTTGAGCTCCAATGTCATGCATGGGCTGAAATCTCTTCAATGTCTTCAATCTTGAAGTCTATCCAGCTTGTACTTAGCTTTAGAGAAGCCTTGAAGGTCGGGGAAGTCCAAAATTTAAAGAAATTTGAGCTTCCAAGTCTGTGGCTATGGCTGCCCTGCTGTATATTAGGGTTTTGAGCAAAGGAATGGCTGATTAGAGTTCTCTTGTAGTTTTTGTACACAAGTGTTTGATGAAGCATTCAAAACCTTTGATCAATGAGCTGAAGATTTGGAGCTGCGCAGGGAGGAGCAGGAAACTCAGTGCAAATTTTGGCGCAAATTGCGGGCTGTAGTTGGGCTGAAAATTTGCAGCATGCATCAACTATGGTACTCCTCCTGAAGCTTAGGCAACAAAGAACCTTTGCCCCATGCTTTGGCAGTGAGAAATGTTCAGCAGAGAGAGATATTTAAAGAGATTCTTGACAGCCACCATGAAAGCTTTAGCCAAAATCTTGAAGGAGAGAGAAGAGAAGCTCTCTTTTGAAAAGTAATTGTAGTTTAGTCTCTAACTAAGCCCGGTTAACCATCCTTTACCCTAGTTACCTCCATTTTTGCATGAAATTTGATGACGTCCAGCCATTTAAGCCTTTACCCACCATATCTGACCTTGGATATCTCCAGATGTTGTCTCTTGCTAAGTGTAGGTGTCCTGAAGCACTCCACTAGTCACTGTCTTGTATCATTTTTGCCTGAAATTGGTTTTGAAATAGGAAAATGGGACTGAAAATGAAAGAAAATAATGGATCAAAGACTCAAGCTCTGATACCACTTGTCAGAGAGAGAACCAGGGAGAGAGAAAGAAGAGAGAGAAGAGTGTAGAGGAGAGAGAAAGACTGCAGGAAGAGAGAGAATAAGAGTGATGAGGAGAGAGAAAGACTAGATTTGGAGAGAGAAAGACAAGAAAGATGAGGAAGCCATAGAAGTTGTGAGCAAGAAGGGAGAGAAAGATTGTAATTGTATTAATGTGTCAAAAAGATATGAAAAATTACATCTTCTCTCCTTTTATACCAAGGTCAGTGTGACATGGCATATTATCAACATTTTTAACTATTCCCAACTTCTTACACTTTTGGACGTGAAGGAGGTAAACCAGGTGGTAGGTCTTCGACAAAACAGTCCTTAAAATGTGCAAGAAATTCTTTATGCCTAGGGTGCATATGATTTTCTTTAACTTGCAGTTCATTCACCCAAATGAGATAAGATTTACTACTCTTGAGAAATGCACATTTAGCTTGAGTATGCGAAAGCAGTGGAAAAGCATTAGATGCATGCATACCATACAATGTAATAGGTTTTCCTTGAAATTTAATATTAATTGAATGTGTGGAATAATCTATATCTGGGTTATGCTGATGACGCCAAGGCATACCTAAAATAATGTCACTCGACTATAATGGAACAACTAGAAAATTTCTTCTTTCAGTGTATTGACCAATTTGAATTTCTAAGTCATGCACTTCCTGTGTACCATTATACCAAGTGCCTAAGAATGCTGCTTTAATGCGATAATGCGTAGGTACAGTCTGTAACTTCAATTCCTTTACTAACTTTGCTGAAATTAAATCATGAGTACTACCGTCATCATGCAAAATAATCTTTTCCTTTCCATGCACTAAACATTTCATAGTCAATAAAGAATGTGGAGTTGGCATACCTAGTAAAGTATCTGAAGGAGTAGTAGTGTCGTCCTCATCTTCCGTGAAATCAGGCATATCTTCATGTTCTTCATCCTCCATTGCTCCAAGGTAGTTGATATGGGCAGGTGGCTTCGTCCAGGCTGGTGGCATTTATAGCATACTATTGTCTTGGCTTTGGTTATTGTTTGCAATGGCGGGAAGTCTAGGGATATTGGGATTTGGCTGTGGAATAGGCTTGGAGTTTTGATTGACATTGGATGGTAAAGTAGGTGGTTTTGCCCAATTTTTACGGAAAGATGATGAAGTGAAATGACCTTGATTAAATCTTCTAAAATTTGAGTTGAATTGCTTAGATCCATAGTTACCATTGGCTTGGAATTGTTGTGGACGTCTGTCTCTACCTCGCAGCTTGTCTTCAGTGTCGTGGGCTAATAAAATTGCGTCTTCAAGAGTAGCAGGCTTGAACATGTTAACTTCAGCGTAGTAATGCCCAAGGAGTCCAGACATATACTTGCACTTGTGTGTTGCTTCAGGTACGTCTTCAAGCATGCGTAACTGGAGTAGTGCATTCCAAAAACGCTCTGTGTACTGAGGAATAGGCTCACGATCTCGTTTTGTTGAAGAAGATCCCATTGCTTTATAGCTTTCTCATGAAATTGTGGAGGAAGGAAATTCTGCATAAACTTCTTCTTGAAATTCTCCCAGGTAGTGGGACAATCTATACTCTTGCGTATCACAGTCCACCAAAGAGATGCTCTATCCACTAAATGATTAGTGACACACTTGATTTTATCTTTTTCTGCATAGGTTTCCTCATGAAAATAGTCGTCAAACTGACTGATGAATGCAAGAACAGTTTTTCCCTCTCGAGTGCCATTGAAAGTACGGAATTTAAAATTTCTTTTACTTATCTTTGATTCCTTGCAGATGGTTTGAGCTTCGAGAGTCACGTCGATGGTACGTTGGATAAGATCTTCAGATTGAGGTTCCTCTTTGTCGGTAGACGATCTTTGTAAATTTGCCAATTGAACTTGTAATGCTTGCCCAGCCCGTCGTTCTTCATCCAATTGCATCATAATTAAATCCAGCTTTTGCTCCATTGTAGGTTCAGGTAGGTCGCCTTCAGCCATTAAATCATCCATATGTGATTCCATCATCCTGCAAAACTCAAAAGACCTCTCACTCTCAAAATCAAGTTAGCGGGATGAGTGTAGCTCAAGTTCGGGAATACAAGGCTTATGTATTTTTGGGTGTGGCTTTCACAATCTTTGAAAAATCTGCGTTTTATCCTTCTTCATATGCTGAAAATGATTTAGCAAACCTGCGTATGCGTAGAGTACCTTCCAATGAACAACTTTGTAGTTCGGAATTTCTGCGTAGGAACAACCCTTCTATGAGTTTTGATCAGAAGTCAGTTTTGACTCCAGTTGACTTGTCTGACTTGAAGAGTATCAGACTAATGTGACTTGCAGAGTTTGTAGACTTGCAAAACTTAGTTGCTTTGTCGGACTTGCAGAACTTAACTTGAAAGAACTTGCATAATCTGATTGCTCTGGTATGACCTGTGGCCTAGTTTAGTAGAGTAGCTTAAGGCTTAGGAAGCCCAATTTGATTTTGAAGTATCGCGGCATGCTGTCATTGCGTTTGAAGTCGACGAGTACATACTGACGCCGCACGAATTGAGATTTTGGTTATTAAGCTTCTTAAAGCTTAATACTAAGCTTTATAGATTTTGAGTTTTAAGCTTTTAAGCTTATAGACATTGAAACTTATCTCTGGTTCTTGATGACTTGTATGTGAGGATGTAGGAGTGGTCCTCCACCTCTGCAGACCGGTCCCTCACAGTCTGATGATGGAAACAGGAGTTCTTGATCGCCAGGAATCTGCCTGTATCGACCGTTCGCGACGAGATTGACCGTAGAGCCTGATCGTTCCAAGAGCTCCGCCTTCGCACAAGATGGGTAGGGATTGGAAGCTCTTGATCTCAGCTTCGCTCTGATACCATTGGTGCACAGATCGGATACTGTACGCTTGTGTAGTGAATGCCGGAAGGTCTCCAAGAACAATAGAACTCTACTTTTTGCACAAATCACAAGGTAAAAAGCATGAACGACATGAACAAGAGACCAATTGGGTGCAATCTCCCCCCATGCCTTGTGTGAGCGCTCCACAAAGCATGTATTTTATGTATTATTCATATTCAAGCTCAAATAATAGTCCAAATTACAAAATAGCAAGCTTTTAGCTTTTGAGTTTGCTTTAACACAAAATAGGAATAAAGCTAATGGGCGGTGCCCAAAGAGTTTGGCATGCCCAATACAATGTCCAAGTAGAAATAACATAATCGTGCGCCCATGCGCATGCAAAAAAAAATTAAAAAAATATCCAACACCTCAATAAATAGGTGTGACAAAATATAGGCGTGGCGCCCATTAAAATAAATCGAATACTTGCTATCCTCCAATGCTTTCCTCTGCCACTGCTGCTATCTCTACACATCAACTGAAGCATTCACAATCATTAGTAAAATAATACAATTAAACCGACAAAAGTGAATACCTAGCAGCCTTCAGCTACATAAATAAATCAAATGGTTAGAAATAAATCCTAACCTTAATTTATTACGAGTGCGCACTCTAAACTCATAAACGTTTATTAATTTAATATGCATTTTGCGGAATCACCCACTATGGAATCACCCATGTACACACTAAATTAATGAAATGCCCAAAAAGGACAGGCGTCCCCATCAACTTCTCGCACAAAGAATCCACTTTGTATATGAGCCCCGGCCATCAAAGTGTATGGAATCCACCGTAAAACCTCACGGAATCCACCGTGAAATATGCCTCCTAGCATCATTGATAGCTAGACGGAATGGGCTAACAAATGGTTGGAGACCTACCTTAGACACTTTTGTTGTGATGTGGAGCATGTTGCGACTCTTGGCTACACTTGCTGATTTTTCCTACAATAATTCTACTCATGCAAGTATTGGAGTTTCTCCCTTTGAAGCCTAGTATGGCCATAAAAAAATGCCCATTTCCACAGCTCTCTTTAGTGAGAATATTAACCCTCATGGGAAAGGGGACTTAGAGCAAATGAAGAATTTTGTTCAGTAGTATAAAGTGAATCTGAGGAAAGTTCAAGAGCAAATGAAGATGTATGTTGATGAGAAGAGGCATTCTATGGAGTTTGAGGAAGGAGAGTTGAAAGTGCCCAAGTCTCGCTATTGTACTTTGAAAGTCGGCTCTAGAAATAAGCTTGCTCATAGGTTTGATGGGCCATATAGGATTCTTAAGCGCATAAGAGACTTAGTCTATAGATTGTGTCATGAATCACCTAGTGGGGCAAGTTACTTAAGCTGTTGCATTGAACTCACATAATACATACAAGGAGAAGCTCACTCAATAACACACAAAGAGAGATGGAGGCCAATGTTTTCTTGGTGGTTCCTTCTTATTTTTTGGCACACTTTTCAATGTACATAAAGTATAGATACGATACGATATAAAGGAAAGTGTCCTACTGAGTCAAATAATGTATAATAGACTATACAATCGATTGGCATTATAATTATGCCACATGTAGATAGGTGTAACGAATCAAATATAATAAGTGATAAGTCAGTGGTCATGTAAGAGATAATGACCATCAATGTGCTGAGTGTAGACATATGGACCCATCTAATCAGGCAGTCCATCATCAATGTCTGCATGTGTTTAGCTTACTGTTTTAACACTCCCCTTCAAGCTCAACTGCATCTCTGCAACTCCAAGTAAGTTTTGAAACATTTAAAGCTTCTCTCCACCGAATGCCTTCATGTAGATGCCAACTATGTAATCCTGTGTATTGACATATACAATTTGATCTCACCTACAAGCATATTCTCTCTCACAAAGTGGTAATGCACTTCAATGTGTTTTGTCTTAGCATGGAACACAAGGTTCCCAGTGAATTATATGCTACTCATGTTGTTATAATAAATGACAATAAGACTATCTACCTACATCCAAATCACCTAATAACTTTTGTAGTCATACCACCTCACATGTTGCCATAGCAACACCTCTATACTCAGCCTCTATACTCAATAAATCAAATGTAGGTTACTTTTTGCTGCTCCACATAACTACTATACTACCAATGAAATAATAAATCTCCTAGTAGATTTTCTATTAGACATGCTATCAACCTAATCTATATATGTGTAGCCAAACATCTATATATTCTTACATGCCTTTAAAAAAAGTCCATAATACAAAGTGGACTTCACGTACCTCAATATGTGTCTTACATCTAAATGAGGCTTTCTAGGTATAGCTCAAGTCTGGCCTTAGGATAGTCATGTGAATCAAACCATACTATTCTCTTGAACATAGTAGGGTCTTCTATCTCATCCCCAATATCAACACTTAACTTCAGATTTTTCTCCAATGGCACTAAAGAGGCTTACACTCTATTATACCATATTTGTATAGCATATCCAAGCCATATTGCACTTAGAAAAACCATATACCATTATCACATATGATCACCTCAATATCAAGAAAGTATCTCAACTCACCCAAATCCTTCATCTCAAACTTCTTCTTCAAAAGGTCCTTGACTTTAGTAATCCCATTGTTACTGCCACCTATAATGATTGAGTCATCCACATAGGTAACTGTAACATGCCCATCTATTGGCTATCCAAGCATGTCTATCTAAGCAGTTTTAGTGGTTCATCGAGAAACGAATCTAAGCATTGCCGCCCAACACTCCCATGGAATGTCACGGGGTTTGTCACTTAGGGTTTCCCAAGTTCGCCTTGCAATGGAACGTTCACGATTGAACCCACTAGGATCGACCTAAAACTTGAGTCCCTATTGGTCAATGTCTCCTAAAAACATTCTAGCATCGGGTCCTGGACATCCTACTTTATGTAGAGATACCCAAGCTGAAGCTGACCCATACCGCACTTGATTCAAAGAGAATGGGAAACGAGAGGGATGCACTGCTCAACCTCTCAGCCCATAGGGCATAGTCCCATTCCAGTCCCCTAAAATGGCATGAATCAGGTTCTAATCTAGCACTACCTAAAGGTCAAATGACGGTAAAACCTTGTGAGAAGCCTCCTAGTTCTTTGGCACACCACCTTGCCTTAGGATGAACCCGTTGGGAGTTCCGCCCACCCACTTTCCTTGATAGCTTTAGTTTTCTAATTAAGTCATATCACATTTATGTGTGACATTCAAAATTAGCTTCCTTAATTAGGCCTTTTAGGGAACATGCTTTGTTTGCGTAATTTATGGCACGGATACGAATGCAGAGCAAATAGTCCTTTTGATAAACAAGTTACTTAACTTATCTTCAAGTTAATCTTTGTCTCCTGCCCATACAGGAGAAATTATATATTCCCTTCTGTCCAACATAAGTACCCCTTCTGCCCTCTTATAGAAGTAACTAGTCCAAATCACATGGCACCACAATTTCCATCCATTATCTAGAATAGGATCTTTCAATGCCCTAGATGTTGGGCTCATGGCAGTCCATAACTCTTGGCAAGGGATGTCTAGAGCTCCACTAACCCCAAGCAATCTAGAAGTGAGATGAAATTTCCGTGGTTGGCCTTTTCACCACTCGACCTTCGACTTGTGAATCGAGTAGTGTCCTCTCGGTTTGAAATGTGGCATGATCTTGGAGATGATCCACATGCGCAAAATATCATTCCTTAATTAATCCAATTAAGAATCAAGCAAAACCAAGGCAATCAGCCTGACATCATCTTCTAAGAAAACATTTCTTTATTCCCCATGGCAACTTGTCATCATTGACCCTTGCCATGCATTTATCATCAAACACAAGCACTTGGAATAATCATCCACATCACATCCCAACAATCAGTTTAATGCAAAAGCATTTTGGACATTATTTGACCAGTCAACAAAAAACAATGGTATCCTTTTTCAAACATTGCAAAAATAGCCTTGATAATCTTTCCATCGTGCATTTTCTCTCTCCCTTGGGGTCTAAGCGATTCCATGCAAAATTTACTTAACAATTCCTCCATTTGGCTAGGACATATGCCGAAGTTTCAACATTTCTCAAAAAATGAGTTCTAATAATCCCTTACTTTGATTGATAACTGAACCTTCTTCCTAATAACAAATACAAAAGCATCGGTCTTTCCTTTGACTTAGGGTTTCCTAACCCTTGAGCTCTTCATTTTCCTTTGAGGCCTAGAGTTTTTTGTATCTATTCCAGTCCCTAAATAGGATTGATAACATCGTAGCTATCGAACGGATCTCAAGGCATCTCAGTTTTAGCCCTTATGATCACCGTTTGCGTTAACTACGCATAACATCAAGACTCCCAGTCTATCAAACATAAGCTATTAACGAGAGCTTGGACAATGGTCTATAGCTTTGATAACAATTCTTTTCTAGACTAAGTTGTTTGCAATGCAATCCTTCAGGCATGAAGTTGCAACATATACCTTCAAAGCGAGGAAAACACACCTACTATTGTGAGGACATGCTGAAGTCTTAAATGTTGTTTATGAATTCATCGCATGGTATCTAAATACAATTGGCTTCTTTTGACACGCACATTTGGAAAATTTAATCCTTGGAACACTTGCAATGTAGTTTATCCTTTTTAATGTCCTATTCCCATATGGCATAACATGGGTCTAATGTATCTCATGCAGGAATCAAAGCAAGCATTTATCAATTTGAAAATACGTCTCCCTTATGAGAAAGATACTCCTGAAGTGTTAATCACCTTCTTGACATCGAGGACCTCTTTATTCTGCTTTCGTAACAGCTTGAGGATCTCTTCATTTGAGAATAACTATCTAGCTGTGACGAAGGGTTTTTCTTTGTAGGGAAGAGACAAAGCCTTCCCTAACCCTCTAGGTGTCAGGACCATAGAAGTACCACAAACCAAGCTCGATTTCTTACTGTATGATGTGAGAAACTCATCACAAAGGGCTGGATCGTCTGGAATCAGAGGGAGTGAGACAGCTACAAAAGATGTAAGGCTAGCTTTTGCAATAGGCTCAAAAGTCAGTGGGGAAGAATAATCCCTACTGATCAATGGGGCATACTGAACAGGAGGAGGAGCTTGAGGCACCATTAAGATGGAATACACACACACACCATACACATAGACAATCACAGTGAATGCCTGCAAAACAACAGAATGTCTATAAAAAAGAAATCGACCATAATAAGTACACATAGACGTGACTAACCAACTGACCACCCCGAACAATCCACATCCTAGAAAAAAATCGGCATGACCTCTATACATATGCGACCGAAAGCTTCATGCTATGCAACAAACATGCACCCGAGATCCCATATCAGGCAGAAAAGAAAACTACAGACCGCACTCATAATCGTATCATACAATCAAACCATAATACCTCAATAACCTTCTTAAGACATAACCAAAACTTTGGTAAACAATGATAACTTGAAAGACTGCACGTGCCCATCCCACGAAATGTATTTATTGAAAAGTAGTGAGGAGAATGATTTTAGTGAAGGGTTCATTTTAATAAATTATTAACAATGGTTAAAATTTTATTAGGTTGTAAACCTTAATAAGAAAACGGCGGTTTAGTTTTAAATTATTAGTTACAATTGATTAATGTGAAACGGTGCTTTTAACGAATCCCGGACTTTGATACCCAAACTCAGGTCTCTAAATGCATATTCATTGATTAAAAATTTGATGTATCTGAAGCGCTCTTCTTTTTCAGCACGTGTATTTTTGTGACGGTTGGTTCATTTTTATTTAAAATTAAGTTGCCTTTGAAGCGCACGTAGCGCGTGCAAAGTGAATAACGGGTTGATTTTAATTTATTAGAAAGGTGTGTTGGGCATGAGCGCGCATGCTATGGTGGTGTTTAGGATTCATTTTGCATTCATTTCTAAGAAAGAATTAATTATGAATTTTGGGATAGCGGAAAATAAAAAATAAGAAGGGGAAAAAAAAAGTACTTGGAAGTGGATATGTGTGTATGCAATGAAATGGAATGCGCACGTCTCAATCCCAAGATGTAAGTCAGTAGTCCAAGAAGGAAAAAAAAGCCACGAACTAAAAATGATATGATACGGCAAGGCAAGGTTAGTGGAAGTATATTTGTTTGGTGTGCGCGATTTATTTTGTTTGTATTTTTGTTAATTGTGTTGTTATGTTATGTTTTATTTATTTATTTATTCATTTTTAAAAAATTTATTTTAGAGGTGATATTCGATGTTTGTTTGTTTGTTTGTTTTTTAAATATGACTAAAATGGGATAAATGAGACATATGAATATATTAGAAATATTTATGGTGAGGTTTCAATAGTCCACCATGAGTTAAAACTAGAACATCAAGTTTCAACATTGTTTATGGATTTATCTAGTATGTTTCAGCTTATTTTCAGAATTTAAAATGTTTTTTTCATGAATTTAGGTATTGAATTTAACATTTTCGCCTTAAAACAATAGTTGGACCATTTGATAAAGCATTTTCAGTATATGAAACATTCTAAAAATATCCAGATGAGATGGTGAAATTTTTTGAATTTTTTCTAAAATTATTTCTAAATTTTTATGATTTTTAATGAATTTTATTCAATTTCAAGGGATTTTGAAGGATTTTTCAGCTATTTTTCTATTTCTAAGTGAAAATTTTATGATTTTAAAGGAATTATTAGGATTTTAGGTGTTTTCTTGGGTTTTTAATAGGGTTTTGAAATTAAAAATAGGTACATGGGTTGTGTGTGAATAGCTGCAATGACGCACGCCCACGAACGAGTTCAACGCGCGTCCTCGCGCGTGAACGCCTGCAACAACCATCGACACCACGACCCCATTCAACGGCGTGTGACCGACCGTGACGAAGACCCACAACCCGCACCAAAAACTCGGCTGCTGCGCGTGAAGGGGGGCTTAACAAGGGGTGGGGAAAGGGGCTTGGGGAGGGGTGTGGGAAAGGGGGCCTAACGGGGGGTGGGGAAAGGGGCTTGAGGAGGGGTGTGGGAAAGGGGGCCAAATGTGGTTTGGGGGGGGGGGGGGGGGTTTGGTAGGTGAGGGGCCAAATGTGGGGTAGGGCTAAATTTGGGGGAGGGGGGCCAATTTTAGGGGGGGGGCCAAGTTGGTGGGTGGGGGGCCAATTTTAGGGGGGGGGGGACAAGTTGGTGGGTGGGGGGCCAAATGTGGGGTAGGGCCGAATTTGGGGTAGGGGGTGGGAAAGGAGGCAACCATGGGGGAGGGGGGTGGGAAAGGAGGAGAGGGGAGGAGATGGAGGTAGTGGAGGAGGGAGTGGGTGCAAGCCAAAGGGCGGAGGAGGTAGAGAAGGAGGGTGGAAAAGGGAATAGGTGCAGGCGGGAGGGTGGAGGGCCGCAAGGTGGAGGCCGCAGAGGGGTGGGCGGCGAGCGGGCGAGGCCGATGAGGACGCGACGAGGTAGGGGTGGGGGAGGCTAAAGGAGGAGGCGATGTGGGGGGGTGAGGCCAAAGGAGGAGGCGGCGAGGTAGGAGGCGAGGTGGGGGGGGGCGAGGCCGAGGGCACAGGGTGCAGGGGGCAGGTCGAGGAGCGAGACGGCAGACCATAGGGGACGAAGAAGGGAGAGAAAGAAGACGAAGGAGAAGATGGTTTTTTTAAAAATTTTTCTTTGTTTCTTTTTGTTATTTTTGGTTTTTGTTTTTTTTTTGGTTCTTTTTTGAGGGTTTTTTGGTTATTTTCGTTTGTTCTTTTTTTGTTATTTTCTTTTTCTTGTTTTTTTGTGTGTTTGTTTGTTTGTTTTTTTTTTTTTTGGGTTTGTGAGTGATGGATGTGTGTATGTGTGTTTTTAGTTGTGACGATTTTTTTTGTTTTAATTGGGTTTTGTTTTTGGTAAATTTACTTTGTGATTATTGTGTTTTTTTTGTTTTATTGTAAATTTAAAGTGTGGTTTGGGCTGTTTTATTAATTTTGGTGCGTAGTGGGTAATTTAAAACAATGAGTGGGGGGGGGGGGAATAAATAATGGAAGGAAAATTAAATTGAATGAAGAAAATAAAAGTCTAAAAAGGGAAGAGCACCCCCCTCTTGTGCGCATGCACCGGGGGGGGGGGGGGGGGGGGGGGGGGGGGTTTAAATTGCAGCGATGGGAAACAACATGGCCGGGATGTCGGGACGAAAGGGCGCGAAGAGAACAGGGTGTCTTGGGGCGCATAAATTCAAAAACACGCACGTTCACGCGCTAGGCAAGGCACGCGGGAACACGGTAAAACAAGAAAAAATAATAACGCACAAACTATGCATTGGAACACATTGCCATAAAAAGGAAAATTGGGTCGGAAGGCGAAGAGGAGACTGCGGAAAAGTACAACGGGATGTTCGGGATTAAATCAGGGCGTTCCCATAGGAAAAGACAAAATAGGCGGAAAAACCCATACGACAATGAATATCAAAGAATCCATTCGCCCAAATGAAAAATGGAAAAAAGAAAAATGGTGGGAAAAGTTATATTGGACATGTCTATCATGCCAGAACACAGTTCTGATGGAGATAAGATCCATTCACATGGAAAAAATCCAAAAATCGACATCGATACGGGATACAGAAATTAATAGCAAAAGATCTGGTCACCGAAATGAAGGGAGGTAAAAAGGAAAAATGTCAGTGGGAAGGGAATGCACAAGGCTAGCACATCAACATGCAGTTCCGGGGGAATTAGGAGGGGTTTCATACGAAAAAGGCAAAAATCGACCCCGAAAAAACATACGGGAATTAATATCGAAAAATTCATTAGCCGGAACGAAGTGAGAGAAGAAGGAAAAATGTGTAGAAAAGTATGTCCGACAAGGATATCACATCAAAATAGAGTGCCGATAAAAAAAAACCCCATTCGCATGGAAAAAACCCAAAAATCGTATCTAAAACGGGATTCAGAAATTAATAGCGAATGATCCGTGCACCGGGAGGGAGGGTGGGAAATTAATAGCGAATCTTCAGGGCTATTACATCAAATTTCAGTTCTCATGGGATTAGGAGGTGTTCATATGGAAAAAACAATAAAATAAAGCTCGATAACACCAATAAAATTAAATAACATAAAATTGAGAGGTTAAAACAGGGTAAAGGAAAAAGGAGAATTGTGCAAAAAGGGTGGCCGCACAAGACTATCCAGTCATAATTAAATTCGGAGGAGCATAGGGTAGGTTCACATGGAAAAATGTCAAAAACACGTATGAAAAAGACACGAAACAGTACAAAAATTAATTATGGACAAACTGATTAATAGGTGGCTAAAAGGAAAAATGATCAAGGGAAGGCATAGGACAGGACTGGTATGTTAGATCATTGTTCCGAAGTGATAAGAGTACGTTCACATGGAAATACATCCAATTGGGCGAGAAAAACTTCAAAAATTAATAACACAAAAACAGTAAGTCGGAATAGGGGTATGTAAAAAGGAAAATTGTGTCATTCGAAGGGAAAAAATGGGCTATAAGGTTGGACCGCGAGTTTGGTGACTGTAGGGAATGTTCTCATAGAAAAGAAAAAAAATTGTGTAATATAAGCAACCACAAGGGAAACGGCCTCGACGACAGGAGGTACGAGGGTGGGTGGGTGAGAAAGGGACCCCATCAGGGCAGAACCAGTATAGGCTAGACTCGCATGATTGGGTAATAACATAGGCAAGGGGTATGCACATTAGACGCGTAGGGACGTGTCCCCACACCTAAGACCTTACTAGTTAGAGTAGATTGATCGACACAGCCATGGACTTGTCAACCGACGAGATGTTGGCGTTCCTACATTTAAGACATAACATACGCTTGCAAACAGAAAGGTAGGGTTAGGAATACTTGGCCCATTTCATAGATGATTGAAGGGAACCGCCATTATTGATGCAGAAAGATTGAAGTCGTTGTTGGGCAGTAAGAGGGATCAGGGCGCGCCACAGAACACGTCCAGCATGACAAGGACCATGCAACAACACCCAGGGAGGTAGTTTTGTCGACAAAGTTAGTAGATTCAAGTGTCGATGACGAAGAATAGAACTCTCAGCGCACGAGCACTCAAGAGGATGATAGAACACTCACTCACCCCATGACGCACATCTCTCAATGAATAAGCATGAACTCCCATAACTCACGCCCAGTTTAAAATTGAACAAGGGAAAAATGATTTGGAGAGAGTATGCTAGTGTGCACAATTGATGGTGCATCCATGCGTTCCACCCATCTGGCATAGGTGCAAGGAGGAAAGCCAAGGAGCCTTGTAGTGCAGTGCACAGAATAGAGTGACGTGTCCTGTGCTAATGGCAGATACCTGTCCCATGTGTACATAGGGAAACGGAAGCGTACCTGACTCCAATTGTCATAACGTTCCTCATT
The DNA here is from genome assembly GCF_053477565.2 of Lygodium microphyllum. Lineage (NCBI taxonomy): Eukaryota > Viridiplantae > Streptophyta > Polypodiopsida > Schizaeales > Lygodiaceae > Lygodium > Lygodium microphyllum. Next base: position 126,081,371 of record NC_141146.1, read on the forward strand.
CTCACCTCTCGGAATTGATTGAGAAGAAATGCCAATCACACTCAACCCACCCTCTATCTCACACTCTGTTGAAAGATACAGAGGGTAGCTCATTCCTAAAACCCAATGATATAATCCTCACATTCACTTGTGTAGAGGTTGTATGCCTTGTGCGCATTTGATGGTGCAACAATGCATCTCACCCTGTGTGCTGGCATACAGTGGAAGAAGGAAGGCCAGGGAGCCTTATGGTGAAGTGTATAGGAACAAATCGTGCGTTGTGCATTGAGAGGCCCAACTCATGCATGTAACACTCCATTCACACATCTCACCTCTCATTTGATTTGAAGAGAAAGACTGGTCACTCACCCCACCCTTTGTCTCACACTTGTTTGATAGATATAGAGGGCAGCCCATACTTACGTCCCCATCCTATTAGGATGAAAGCTCGCATCACTCAAGGGGTTAGTGATGAAGATCACATCGGTTATTGTTGTCACCAGAGTGTTGAAGATGATGCGTACCCAGGGAGGTAGTTGACACGTCTGGTACTTCAATGATTTGTATGAAATGTCGTCTGTTAAGGAGGGCAGACGCACTGATATTGCAGAGACAGTGTACCAAGGGAGGTGGCTTCAATTTGCTTGTGGAAAGGTTTTTCTCATGAATCAACTATCCTGAACTGCGGGGTGTTACCACCTTTTCCACATTTAGCTTTCCGCCCAAGGGTGTTTCCACCTTTTCTTGAAACGAGGCCTGCTATGACAAGGAATTTCTTCCTTTTTTAAAATCAATAAAGAGAATGGTAGAAATACCATGTGTGAGGACCAACCTCGCCACCATTGTTGGATCAGACAAGAAGAGAACAAGGTAGGGTTGAGAGATATCTGTGAGGGGCTAGCAGAACGAGACTGCCTCATGAGGAAGATTATAAGGGCTATTAGGAGCACAAAGAGAAGGATAGTGCGACGCCCAAAAGGGAAAGGGTGGGTCAACTGTGATTGTGAAGATCTCGAGGGAGGGAAGTACTTCTTTAGGCCATAGCCATTTATCAGAAAGGGATCCTCAAAAGCGTCGACACCTTGCACTTGGATATAGCCATTTGGGTTGACAGCAAGTATCTTATAGAGACCCATCCAGCATTGTTAAAGCTTGCTTGGAAACTTGCCAAATCTTGCATCATAGGCCATGACAAAATCACATTCTTTGAACTCCTTGTGCTTGATGAAACTTTCATGATAGGCCTTACGTCGTGCTTGAGTGGTTTCCACGCACTGCAGGGCCATCCGCTGAATCTCGTCTAAACATTCCAATGCAAGAGGCGGCATTGCAATGACTCATCATCTCCCAAGTGTTCTTTAACTGCCACTCGCAAAGAGGTCAATTCCAATTCAACCGAGAAAACAGCTTTTGTACCATACACTAGTTGGAAAGGGGTCTATCCTGTAGCTGCCTTATGGAAGGTTCTATATGCCCAGAGGGCCTGTGTAAGTCGATCGTCCCAATCACGACGATGAGTGACAATCACTCTTATCAAGATCAAGCAAAGGATACGGTTGGTGACTTTAACTTGGCCGTTGGCTTGTTGTCAAGGAGAGGGACTAGGAGAGAAAAAGACGAGAGAGAAGACTGCAGAGAAGAAGAAGAAGAAGAGCAGAAGAGAGAGAAAGACAATTATGAGGAGAGAAAAAGACTAGAAATAGAGAGAGAAAAACTAGAAGAGAGGGAGGGAAGACATGGAAGCTTGGAGAGCAAGGTGAAGGAGAAAGAAGACTTGTATAATTATCTGATAATGAAAAATTAAGTCTCTCTCACCTTATATACCAGCCACAGTGTAGCTAGTATTTCCCTGTTATTAAATCCCTCTCTCTTACATTCCATCTCTATATGAAGGTTTTTGGCCTAAAAACCAATTTGGGCACGTGTGGTACCTGGGAAGGGCCGATCAGAGTACTACTCTGCGGCATTATTATAAGGGTATACTGATGAATGAAGAGATATTATTGTGTATGATGGGCCAGGGGTCTGTATGATACATGGGCCTTATTGGGGAGTTATAAACATGAGTTTTGACCCAAATATCTGGAGTAAATGCGGGCTGCAGATAGTGGACAGCATGATGTTTACTACAGGACCCTGCTGTAGTAAATCTGTCATAACTTTTTGCGGGAGGCTCCGAACGGGGTGTGCTATATATCAAAACGGAGCTCTCGAGAAGCACTTTCAGCCCATGTATGGTATACATTGCTGTCTGTAGTGTAGAATAAAATATGCTTTAAAATAGAGTGCTATTTGTAGTTTGTTTGGGAAAAAATAGGGCCATAGTTAGCCAGATTTCAGCCAAATCTGCTTCTAAAAGGTGTGGGAACTCTTCCAAAATTGAAGCTAGCCTACAAGAAGCTTCCTGGAGTGGTAAACCTTGCCACTTAATCAAGTATTCCATGATCGAGCGAGAGTGAAGCCTCTTTTCCCTTTGTCCTATGACTTTTTCGGGTATGTATTGAATGATATTTTCTTCATCTATCGGTGGGAGTTCCTCAACATAGTCCACTGCTGAGACAATGAAGGGCTTCAACTGACTCACATGGAAGACATTATGGATCTTCGTAGATGGGGGTAATGCCAATTGATATGCTAAGTCTCCCACTCTCTTGATAATCCGGTATGGTCCATAGAACCTGTGTGCCAACTTATTGCTAGATCCATCTTTAAGGGAGGCATATCTAGAATTAGAAACTTTCAAGAGCACCAAATCCCCTTCTTGGAACTCCACATCCCGTCTTTCGTCATTAGCATAAAGCTTTATTTGATCTTGGGCTCTCTTCAAGTTAGCTTTACACTGCTGAAGTAAGGCCTGCATTCTATCCAATTCTTCCTTGCTTTGTGGTTTTATTTTATCATTGAAGATAACCACAGGAAGGGGCACCTTGTAGCCATACAAGGCCTCAAAAGGTGAAACTCCAATGCTAGTATGTGTGGAGTTATTATAGGCAAAATCAGCCAAATGCAACCATGAGTCCCAAGCATGCTGCACATCATGACAGAAATGCCTCAAGTAAGTTTCCAGCCATTTGTTAACCCTTTCTGTCTGACCATTTGTCTGTGGATGGTAAGCAGTGGAAGGGGCTAACTGAGTGTCCATAGAGCTGAAAACTACCCACAAAAAGTTACTCATAAACTTAGCATCTCGGTCATGCACAATGACTTGTGGTAAGCCATGTAATTTGAAAACATATTCCATGAATTGGCTGGCTACTTGAGAAGCATTATAGTAAGTCTTTGTGGGAATAAAATGAGCTGCCTTTGTGAGTCTGTCCACAACTACATGGATGCTGTCCCAACCTTTCTTGGTCACCAGTAGGCCGGTAATGAAGTCCATAGTGATGTGTGTCCACTTGCCTTCAGACATAGGCAATGGCTGAAGTAAACCAGCTGGTTTTAAGGTGTTGTCCTTGTTTTGCTGACAAGGCACGTAGCCCAAGACAAAGTCTTTCACATCTCTCCAAAGGCCCTTCCAGTAAAAGCTTTTAGCAATTTTTGTCATAGGTCTTAAAGACTCCCAAATGACCAGCTATAGTGGCTGAATGTGGCTTCTGATTTCCAGCCATATGCCCTTCGCGAAGCGAATGAAGACTGATAGTGTTTGAAACGTCATACATAAGGTATCCTATTTTGGTCTGCATTCTCTTCCGCAAGCATCTCCTGCATGATTTTCTACTTGAATGGGGAGGTATGAGGGATGGCAATTTGGCCATTATACCATAAAAGCCCATTTTTCAGCTGATATGAAGAGTTTTCCACACATTGTCCTTGCTGTAATTTCTGAAATACATTGTTGAAATTAGTGTCTAACAGGTAAGCCTCCTGAAGTTCATGTATCCAATCACTGTGTAACTCCATGATAGCAGAACTTTACATGTCCACATCCTAGACAGGGAATCAGCCACACTACATTGTCCTTCCCACGAGTGTGGGTGATGTCAAAGTCATAGTTCTGTAAGGTGGCTACCTATCTCCTTTGTTTTGGAGTCAAATTTGACTGAGACAAGAAGTACTTGAGTACTCTATGGTCACTTTTCACTCTAAACCAGTTGCCATACAAATATTGATGCCATTTCTTGATGGCATGAAGGATGGTTTGCATTTCCTGATCATAGACATTCATAACCCTCTCATTTTCAGCCAGCTTTCGGCTCTCAAAAGCTATGACCCCATGTTCTTGTAGCAAGATTGCACCAATTCCTCTCCCACTGGCATCACACTGAATGATGAGTTCCCTAGAAAAATCAGGGCATATCAAGATAGGGGCTGAAGTAAGCAAATCTTTCAGCTGATTAAAGCTTCTATCTGCCAATGCATCCTAGAAAAATGCTTCTTTCTTCAGCCTATCAGTGAGAGGGGCTACAATAGTGGCATAGTGCCGAATGAATCTATGGTAAAATGAGGAGAGACCCAAGAATCCTCTCAAAGAGGTAGTATTTGCAGGTGTGGGCCAATCTTTGACACACTGCACTTTCTTTGGGTCAGCTCTAATGCTTGCCTCACTGACAATGTGTCCCAAGCACTGAACCTCAGTCTGCATGAATGAACACTTTGTCTCCTTGGCAAAGAGTCTATGCTATCTAAGTATATCAAATATCTACCTCATGTGCATAAGGTGAGCTTCCTTTGAGCAACTATTAATGAGGATATCATTGAAAAATACAAATACAAATTTGAATAAGTAAGGTTGAAGTATTTTGTTCATGAGGCTCTGAAATGTGGCTGGTGCATTAGTCAAGCCAAAGGGCATGACTAAGAAGTGATAGAGCCCACGATTGGTCCTGAATGTAGTCTTTATCTCATCCCCTTCACGCATGCGTATTTGATGGTAGCCGGATCTCAAATCAATCTTTGTGAAATACTTAGCTCCCTTCAACTCATCGAATAGGTCGTCCACCCTAGGAATAGGGTATCTATTCTTGATAGTGATCTTATTCAGATCTCTGTATAATCAATGCACATCCTGAAAGTGCCATCTTTCTTTTTGACCAGCAAGATAGGTGATGCAAAAGGGGATGAGCTAGGTTCAATGAATCCCATATCTACTAATTCTTTGACATGGTTGGCCACTTCTTCTCTTTCACATTTGGACAACCTATAAGGGGGTTTATTGACTGGCTTGGAATGGGGCCCCAAATCAATGGGATAATCAACCACTCTCTTGGGAGGTAATGTTGTAGGTAACTGAAACAAGTCACCATACTCCACAAGTAGAGCCTTAAGGGCTGAATTATCATACATTTTTTGGGACTGATTTGCATTTTCCTTGTTTAATTGCAACACAAAAATCTGGGAGCATTTCTTGAACTCTTTCTTGAGCTGTTTGGCTATAATAAGTTGAAATTCACAGCTATTTTTAATTCCCTGTAGGTGAACAAGCTGTCCAGCCTTGAAAAACTGCATGTACAGCAATGAAAAATCCATGGAAATGGTGCCCAAAGTTTTCAGCCAATCGTAGCTCAACACAATGTCTATCGGCCCCATATTGAGTGCAATCAAATCCACCTTCTACTTATAATTTTCAGCAAGCCTAATAGATACAGTTGAGTATACATGAGTATTAATTTCCTCACTCCCATTGGTCACTTCCACCCTCATTGGTTGCTGTAAATCAGAGACAAAACATTTTAGCTTGTCCATGATTGCTCTATTTATGAAACAGTGTGTGCTACCACTATCTACCAAGACAAATACATCTTTCCCGTGAATCTTGCCTTGAAGACAAAGAGTGTTGGGGCTCTTAGATCCTGTCCAAGCATCCAAGGAGATAGTACAAATAGTGGCAACAACATGCGAACCATTCTTATCACCCATATTTACATCTACATGACCGCCGGGGTCAAATGGGAAGGTGTTAGCTGGGTCAAAGAATTCTTCTTGCCCACATTTCTTCAACCTCATCATTTTTAGCCATGATTGCAAAGGCACTTGCATCCTCATGATCCTCATCAAATTCATCAAAGACTAACATTCTATGTACCCTTGCTTTTGTATTCCTATAAGCACATTTAGATGCATGCTCAGACATGCTCAGATGTATACTTTCCTCGCATTTAAAGCAAAGTCCTTTTTCTTTCCTCTCTTTGTAGAGGTCCATCGGGATAGAGCGTTGACCACCAAAAGCTAAAGCATTTTTACCCCTGCTGTCCCCTTGTCTATTTTTAGCTCTTCCTTGGTTTTTAGTCCTGAAATTACTATTTTTCCTAGAGGCATTAAAGGTGGGGTATGTGGGGATCTTCAGGGTGCTGAATGGCATATTTTCACCACCATAATCTACCCCAAATTGCATGGGCCTTACAACGCTTCTTTGCTACCCAAAATGTGACTGCATAGGTCCTCTTTGCTTCCCAAACAGTGGTGGCTGAGATGCCCCTCTTTGCTGTACATGCTGAAATGAAGCATCTCGGTGGTACTTACGAGAGTACCTCTCAGCCAACTCAATAGCTTTGAACAAATCTGATGGGCTTTGGGCTGAAACATCAGCTGAGAGTCGGAGATCCAAACCATAAATGTACTTGTGAAGCTTTGCATCATTACTAAAGGACTCAACATACATTGTGAGATTGAGGAATTGGTTTGTGTAGTCATACATGTTGCTCTAAACCATACCATTGCCTTGCAAGCTTCTCCTTCTCAATCAGAGATACAAAGACTTGAATCATAAGGGATTTGAATGCATCCCAAGTATCAACAAGTTGTTGATTTTCCCTCTTTATGTACCGCCACCACGTGTGGGCAAAGCCCTCTAAGTGTATTGTGGCAAAGTTTATCTTTTGATCGTCATTTCTTGGCATTATGTCAAAGTAGTCTTCAAGCTTCGAGAGCCATTCTTCTAATTCAGCTGGGGAGGACGATTGAACATTGAACTTTGAGAAAATGATTTTGTCTCTCAACGCCCTTTCATGGTTGGGGGGCTGTCCCATATACCCAAAGTGGGGCTGATTCATTGGGCTGCCAAGAAATGACCCATTGTTTGAGTGATTCCTTCCAAAAGACAGCTAAGTACGCATAGGTGGCATGGGTGCAGGTGGTGGTTGAGAGTTACTCCTCATCCCATTGTTTATGGGCTCCTCATGCCTTTGTGAGGGCTCTCCTTGCTCAAAGCTGATGTTGGGAATACCCGTTCTTCCCAAAATACCTTGGGTACTTGCATAGGCTGCATTCATGGATGGGATGGTCACTCTTTCAGCTTGCATGCTTGCTCTATCCTCTTTTTCCTTGCCTTTCATTTGGAAATCCATCCACATTGAGAACTTGGCTGCAAGTGCTTCCATGGTAGAGGTCATTTGACGCATCTCCGTCACCATTTGAGCTTGACCTTCCATTACTTTCCTATGCCTCTCCGTATGTCTAGTCTTGTGTGAACTGAGGGTATAATTGAGTGCACTAAGACTTCCCATGGATTGAGAGAGGTCTCTCTCTTCAACCTCAAAGTTGGTTTCATTCCTCGGGGTGTGCGCATCTCTTATCTGTGTTGCTGAACATCTTCATTTGCTTTGTTTTTCCCCCTGTTACCTGCCATGTCTAGGTGCAGTCTCGTGAGACCACCTGTCACTGTTTTGGCTATAACTAGAGCTAGACAACTCTGATTGACTTACTTTTTTGTTCAAAACGGAGGCAGCGATGCCTCTTTGAGATGAGCATAGGCACACATTCCCAAGTTTTATAGATAAATTTTTGTAATCAGAAATGTGGGACTGTTCTGTGCAGTCCAGCACCCTATCCACACCTAGGAAAGGCCTGTTTTGGGCTGTAGGTATTTGGTATGCTCCAAGTGGGTATCCAAAACTGAGCGGGGTTCTTGGCAAGGCCTGAAGGTACTCTCCAAGGTCAGCACCTCAATTATTGGGAGTGGCAACACCTCTGCAAATGCAAGCGATTTCTCAAGCACCCTGAAATAGTCCCAAGTGGGCTCAAATTGGGTTCTCCTTCTATTGCACTATAGGATTCACTGTTTGCTTGGCATCATGCATCACTTGAGCGCCCCTTAGCATGTTCGGCATCACTCCAGCATTACTGAGCATAAGAATAAGCATTCCCCTGACCATATCAACAAGATATGCTCTCATACATGCATAATCACTGCCATTACTGGATATATGATTGCATAGGTGTATCCAATGATACATACATCCATCTTCAACCCAAATAAGGCAATGCATTCCCATATATCACAACATACATAGCTGCATGTGTATCTAAAGATACATTTACTGAGGTACATCCATACATCCCATGCACACAAGAGTGTGTCATGCCATAGTCATCAAAATTCCATCATGCCAAGTCTATTTCTCAATTTCCTAAGAAGTACTTGCACCTGCAAACGAGTTTTGGGCTCCAGATCACCGAGAGGTGGGCAAAGTTCCCCCTGGGCCGGGTTGTGCACCCCTTCAAGGTCTTTGATGGCAAGGGGGGGGGGGGGGGTCACCCCTCTTTTGTCTTGCCACCTTGCTTGGCATTGGGCTTTTCCTCAGCTGGAATATACATGGCAGACATTTATTAATTAAACACCTAGCATGAGATGCATTTTAGGAATGAAAATTTCGGGCTTTTCATGAAGTGCATGGAGTTGGAATTGGGAATAGGGATAGAGAGCTTATCGGCAGTGACTCACTGCGTGCTCACCCTTATACAATGGATTTCTTAATCAATTATTGGCTTAGCCCATTCACAAGAAGCTAAACGAGTTATGGGTAAGAAAAAATATAATCTCAATGAAGCTTCAGCATGAATAAAATCCATTCCAATGCCATAAGATCAAATGAGAATGACTGAGATTAATATTCAGCATGCATACACTGTTTGGGACTCTTATTACCTACTTGGACTCATGCATCCTCTCAAACAAGTGGATAGGATTCAATAAGAGGCTTAATGGGAGAGAATGAGAGCCAAGAATCGGTTACCTTGTGTCGTTTGATGAAGATTGCAGCCACTAACGCCACTTCGGTCCTTCATGAGAGCTCCAATTTGATCCCACATGCTCCATAGCTTCAAAATGGTTGTGCTCCGTCAAGAAGAGATGAATTCAAGCCTGGGGGAGAAGGATTCTTCCATGGGGGAAGGGCCTTGCTTGCATAGACTGATCAAGAGAATGATACCTTCCAAATGGGCACTCCATAATGCCTTCTTGCTTCCAAGAAGCCTTCAAATCTTGAGAATGAGCTCCAATGTGGCTGTAGCTTGGAGATAGGATGGCTTAGGACCTTCCCATGAAGAGCTCTTGCTGAAATTGAAGCTCTACTTCCATAGCCATGGCTACCCACAAGTGCATGTCTTCAAATCTTGCTTCTAATCATCTTCCTGTGCTTCTTGATGGCCAAATATTGAGCTAGGCTTGAAGAGGGAACCCCCGGGACCAAGAAAAGACCAAAATCTTCAAGATTATTGAGCTTGATGCCAAGCTTTCATAGCTACCATGGACTGCACATGATCAAGGTTTTTGAGGTGGAAGAGAAGTCCAAGAAGCTGAGAAAGGAGGCTTCATTCTTACCCAAGGGACTTGCAAGAGGCTGGGAGTGAGAGCCAGGAAGGAGAGGAGGGCTAGGGTGTTGTCATTCTGGCTAGGAAGTAGCCTGCGTTTTGTGTCAGATTTTACGGGGATGCTCCTGGAGGGTTGGAGATGGTCACCACAACCTAAACATTGCTTGGTTGGTTGCTCTTGAGCTCCAAGAAAGCAAGGAAGAGGACTGTCACTCCATGGAAGAGAAGGGAGCAAGATTTGGGCCTGATTTCCTCCATGGAAGCTTGTAAGAAGCTTGAGAAATGAGGAGAGAGAAGACGCTCCTTGAAAAGTAACCCCAACTAGACTTTCTTCTAACTCCTATGACCACAGTTATTAAGAGTTTACCTTCAAAATGGGCCAAAAATGACCCACGAGCTGCCAAAGTCGGTCTTCCCTCCTCCAAACTTGGTCCAAGCCACCATTAATGCTCTTGCTTGCAATCTTTGTGGTCCAAAAATCTTTGCAAACTCCCCTATTTCTCCCTGTACGTGTGTACCTGTGACTCAAAATTCCATGTGACTAGAAAGTTGTAACAGGGTAAAATGAGGGACTAACCGGGACCAAGAACCTATTGCTCTGATACCAATTGTCAAGGAGAGGGATTGGGAGAGAGAAAGAAGAGAGAGAAGACTGCATAGAAGAAGAAGAAGAAGAGCAAAAGAGAGAGAGAGACAGTTATGAGGAGAGAGAAATACTAGAAATAGAGAGAGAAAGACTAAAAGAGAGGGAGGGAAGACATGGAACCTTGGAGAGCAAGGTGAAGGAGAAAGAAGACTTGTATAATTATCTGATAATGAAAAATTAAGTCTCTCTCACCTTATATACCAGCTAGTGTAGCTAGTATTTCTCCGTTATTAAAGCCCCCTCTCTTACACTCTAGGGTAGTAAGGAGTGGACTTGCGATAGTGGATCTTATACAGTTCCGTCAACTCTTCCATGATCTTGTTAAGGAAATGAGTACCTCTGTCACTTACCAGCTCAAGAAGATTGCCAAAAAGGGTGATAATATTCTCATACATGAACATGGCTATGTTGTTACCATTGTCTCGCTTCAGAGCTTTAGCTTCACACCACTTTGTGACATAGTTCGTACATACTAGGATGTATCTGTTCTGGTTCCGTTTGGTAGGTGGAACAATGGAACCCATGAAATCAATCACCCACTTCTTGAACAGCTTTAGGGAAAGAATAGGTTGCAGTGGCATGGCACTTGTTTTAGTGGGTTTTCCCATTCGCTGACAAGCATCATATCTCTTACAGTAGTCATATGTATCCTTGTGGAGGATTGGCCACCAGTATCCCGCTAATAGAGCCTTCCTGGCTGTTGCTTCTCCTGCGAAGTGTCCACTATATGGTTTGTCATGGCATGCTTTCAATATTATGCCAATTTCAACTCCTGCAACACATCTTTGCAACACTTGATCTTTGCCTCTCTTGTACAGTGCACCGCCTAGCAAAGTGTAGGGGGCTGATTCTAACAGAAGCTTCTTTTTCTCATAGCTTTAGATACTACGAGGATATTGTTGAGTTGCCAGGAGGTTGGCTATGTTTGCATATGAGGGAGTAACTGTTTCAACTAGAAACAAGGAAGCATCAGGAAGGTCTGGATCATCCTGTTCCTCTTCTGCAATTTGAGGGATCCGTTGACAGATGATCGGCTAGGACATGGGAATGCCCGGGCTTAGTGACCACTTAAAAATCTAGCTCCTAGAATAAGAGCAACCATCTCATCAGTCGTCCTTTGACATCTACTTTGTTCATCAGGAAGGATAGGGCTTCATGATCCATGTAGAACTTGAAATGCGTTGATAGTAGATAGTGTCGAAACTTGTCCAGTGCAAACACCATTGCCAAGCACTCGAGCTTTGTCACTATGTAGTTTCTCTCTCTATTAGTGAACTTTCAGCTTGCATAATAGATTGGTTGATCTAATTTAGAGGGGCCCTTTTGACATAAGACAACACCTAGCCCTTCAACTGATGCATCTGTGTGCACATGGAACTCCTTCGTCCAGTTAAGAGGCTGCAAGATAGGTGCTTGGATAAGGCATTGCTTTAGGGTATTAAAGGCTTCTTTGCAGTCATCGTTCGAAAGGAAATCTGCATCTTTTGTTAGGAGCTTATGCAGAGGAGCTACCTTGGTTGCAAAATGTGCAATAAATCTTACTATAGTAGCCCACATGGCCAAGAAATCCTCTCAGTTGCTTGAGGTTTGTTGGTGCTGTCAAGGTGGTAATCTTCTCAATCTTCGCCAGGTCTGTTGCAATCCCTTGTGTAGAGACAATATGGCCAAGAGGACTCCTGATGAGATACCAAAGGCACATTTATCGGGGTTGAGAGAAATTCCATACTCTCGGCATCTGTCAAAACACTGCTCTAGGTGTCCCCAATGCTCACGAATTAAGCTATAGACACAGAAGTCATTGAGATACACCTCAATGAAATCATGTAGATGATTCTAGAAGGCAACCATAATTACTCGTTGGAAGGTGGCAGGAGCATTACAGAGCCCAAATGGCATCACTCTATAGGCATAGGTTCCCCATTCTGTTGTGAAGGTTGTTTTGGATTGGTCCTCTTTTGCAATTTGGACTTGGTTATATCTGCTGAATCCATCCAAGAGGGAATAGAGCTCATGGCCTTCCACTGTGTCCAACAGTTGGTCTCTGAAAGGGATAGGGAAATGATCCTTCTTCATCTTCGAGTTCAGCTTACGAAAGTCCAGACATATTCGAAGTTTCCTGTTCTTCTTGGGTACTACCACAATGGGCGAAACCCATTCACTGTTAGCCACGGGATAAATGAACTCGGCTTCAAGAAGCTTCAATAATTCGACCTTCACCAGAGAAGAATAATTAGGATTCATATGCCTTTTTCTTTGCCTCACAGGTTTTGCATCAGGATCTAGGTCAATGTGATGTTGGCATAATGTAGGGTCAATCTCCTTTTGGTCTTTGTACGACCAATCAAACACGTCTAAGTTCTCCTTTAGTAAGTCTCGCAGGACCACTAGTTCTTCTTCTAGAAGATTGAGACCCACTTTTAGGTGACATTCAGTACTGTCAGTATCCAAGAATGTCACTTGCCTTTCACCTTCCACTTCACGGATGAATGTCCCACGGATTGCTTCTGGATAGAGGTTTGACTCCTGCATGGAGTAGTGTCATCGTCTGATGTTCCACTTGAATCAGTGTCCTCCTTTTGAACAGATGATTCATTTGTCTATAGAGATTGCTAGAAGGGTATCAGAGCTTTGTTTGTTTCTATGTGAGTATTTATTTTTTCTGGACTTAGGGATTCATCTTCAAAGGATGCGTCTAAGAATGTCACATAGCATAGACATTCTATAAGCCGTGGCTCTGATGGCTCTGACTTTTGTTGAAAAGGGGCATCATCATCCTCTTTTCTCCAGAATGACTGGTTAAGCAACAAGAGCCACTGGTGAGCCTAATTTTTATACCTTTGATCTAGAATGTCACATAGCACAGACCTTCTATAAGCCGTGGCTCTGATGGCTCTGGCTTCTGTTGACAAGGGGCATCATCATCCTCTTTTCTCCAGAATGACTGGTTAAGGCAACAAGAGCCATTGGTGAACTTAATTTTTATACCTTTGATCCATTGCTTATACAGTTTCTGCATACTTCATGGTCCATTAGTCAACCCAAATGGAACCATGGTTATTCCATCCAACACCCCGAGATCTTCGGCCTCTGAGGTCTCTGTAGGGACATCAACAAGATCATCCTATCAGAGGAACTTCTTCATTTGCACTTTCATAATCTGCTTCGTTTTCTTCCTCATCATTTTCATCCTCTTCCTCTGGAGGCTCTATCTCTACTTCTGTAGAGGCTATGTAGGAGAAGAACATATCTTCCACCTCTATGTCTGCTTTTGCTTTTGCTTCTGTCTCTGGCTCTGTCTCTGCTATTGTCTCTGCTTCTGACTCCCATGTAACAGGGAGAATAATACATCCATGCTTCTTTCTCGCTGTCAGAGGTGATTTCGGAAGTCAATTCTAGTTGATGCAGAAGGTATTCTCCCATGGACAAAGACTTTGCTTCCTTCAGTAGTTGGCTTACAGTGCCCATTGTTAGGGACTGTGCCTTTGTTTTCTTGGGAAAGATCTATTTAACAGCCTCTTCGTCTCCTGATGTACCATCTGTTACTTCATTGGAGGAGTTTGTTATGACTTCGATGGATGTGGATCCATTGCCTTTTTGCAATCCATAAAATTTCAACACCACTTTATTGGGTCCTCTAAGGTTAGGGTTCCTTTGAACCAGTCCGTCCTGGCTCTTGCTTCAAAAAGCCAAGGTCTTCCCAACAGTAGAGGGTATGAGGTCCCATAAGAATTTGGTTTAAACACCAAATATGTCAGCCAATAGTCTCTTCCTGCAAGGGTTGTTTTTATGTATGGGAGGATGTCCAACGGTTTAATTTTGCTTTGATTTGCCAATTTGATAAGCCACTGTGTAGGTTGAATTCCTTGCAAACCTAAGTCCTTCATTGTCACATCCGTCATTATGTTTACTAATGAGCCTCCATCAATCAATGCATCTGAAATAAAGCATCATTCTATCCATACACTAATCTCTAGGGTTCCAAGATCTAGGAAGGCATTAGCCACATCTACTTCCTTTAGAGGGTATGGGGCCTTATTAATCTTGGTCGTTGTTGAAGGAGCAATCCTTAATCCATGTCTTCGAGTCAAGATGCTTTTGAATTTCTTTTGGCAACTGGGGGACAGCATAAGCAACTGTCGGAATGTTAAGTTTGGTTTAAAGGTGTCTAGGTCTTTGACCAAAGTCATACTCTTTGATAGGATCCATAGGCTTTTCCAATCGACTGGGAAATGGGGCCACATCCACATTTATCTTCCCTTTTTCTTCTAGTAATGGCAGCATCGGCACTTCCTCTGTTTTTGGAGGTGCTTCTGTATCGTCCATTTCCTGGACCTCGAGTCTTGCCTCTGCAACTGTCTCTGTAGCTCTCTGTGGCATTGCAATGCTCTGTACTGCACTGTTTTGTCTTGTATTGCTCTGTCCCTCTGTTGGGATGTTAAACTTCATAGTCTTGGTAGAGGAGTTGTTCTCTTTCTGGACAATTGGTTCCTTCTTCTTGGCGCGTGTGATAGCGGCAACTTTCAACTCTACCAAATTGGAGGTAGGCTCTTGTGCCTTCTGTTGGCTATTAATGGCATTGGTCTTGATAAGGGCTCGACTTGGACAATCCTTTGTACTGTGGCCTTCTCCTTTGCATTGACTACATAAGGGCTTGTAATCCACAAATCTTCTAGGGTTTGGACAATTCGAGGAGATGTAAACCTTTTCTCCACATTTGTAACATTCCACCTCTGATCTCTGACCACCGCCAGAGTATCATCCTCTGTAACTTTAAGAGGGAAACCTCCTTGGACCAAAATTAGGACCAAACTCCCTAGGCTTTGGTCCAATGTGCTGCGTTGTTATTTTGGATTCTAGCAAGTTGAATCTTGCATTTTCATCTTTCTGTCTTCATTCATGCATCTCTTTTAGAGAGGAAATATCCTCTGTATAATTCTTCCTTCAAACAGTATGAATAGAAGGCTCCAGGAATGGTTGGTTTTCAGTTACATTCAGTGGCTAAATGTCCCGCTTGATGGCACTTTCTGCACCATGTATTAGAACACACCGCATCTCTCCCAGCTCCCGCAGGAGTGGATATATTGGCATTATTCACCTTCAGTGTTTGTAGCTGCTTTGTAATCACATCCACCATAAGCTCTTTCTTGATACTTGCGACTGAGTTGGATAAGTAGTCCTTCAGATTTTCACCTCCTGATGTACTTGTAGTAGGGTTTTGGGAAGCTTCTATAATTACTGCATATACAGGTTGGGTTGATCTAGAGGGTCCTTTGTTCTGGTTCTGATTCAGAGCTCTTGTTGAGACTTGGGGTTGTTGATTCTAGTTGGTAGGGTTCCATTGTTGTTGAGTCACCATTGGAGGAATCGTTTGAGGCCACTGTTGTTGTGGTTGAACCATCATTTGAGGCATTGTTGTCTACGGCGACCACTCTGGATTAGGTGCACTCTATTGCGGCACTGATTGCATATGGGGATAGGGGTAGGGAACTGTCCCTGGGACTGCATTTGGTGGGTATACCATTCCTGGCATGGGAGGAGGGAAGACTCATTTTCCTGGAGACATTGACAGCCTTGCTTTAACTTAGTTATACAATCTTGCACCTTCCACTGCAACTCGTAGATTGACTGGTCTTCTCAATTCCACGAACTTGCAAACTTTTGGTTGTAGGCCTCTAAGGAACACTCCTTTCTAGATACCTTCATCCAAATGATGGTTAGTCCATCTCTTCAGGATGGATTCCATTCGTGAGACATAAGCTTCTACTCTTTCTCCAGAGGACTGACTTATGTTCATGAACTCCTCTCGCATCCGCTCTTCAAAAACTTCACGCTTGAATTTAGTGAGGAAGGGCAACTTCAGGTCGTCCCATGTGCCAAAAGTTCCTATTGCTTGTCCCTCATGCCACTAAAATGTCGCACTTTTGAAAATGGCAGGAAAGATTGCTAACCAATGTTCAGGGGTTCTGGCATTATTAGCCACACATGCTACGTAAACTCTGCTACATGAAGAGTAGGGTCTTCATTGTACTCTCCCTTAAAAATTGGCAATGGGACTACATTTACTGTCTTGTCATCAATATTTCCAAGACGAATTTGACTAGTAAGGGGACCTTGAGTCACCATGGGGACTTATGTAAAGAGTGCTTTCAGGGTGTCAAAGGAAGTTTATGTTGCAAGCTCATTCTCAACCTTGATTCTTGCCTTCTCTCTTCTCATGTACCTCTGGACTCGTTCTAATGCTTGCCTCTTGATTGCATCATTCATCAATGGGTTGGCTCCAACCAGTTGGTCTGTACTCAACAGAATAGAATCAGAGAGGGGCTTTAGTCTCTGGAGGATTCTCTGGCCAACATCTCTTTTACTTCCTTCTTTCAACATCTCTGAATTCGGCTTTCAAAACACTACAAAGGGGGAGATATTCTATTCTGAAAGTATCAAAACTCATTCTTCTTAGGATCGTTGTTGTGCCATCATTATAATAATGCCATCTTCTGATGGTTTCAATAGTGTATGTTGTAAATAACACTCTGTCTACCAACTTCCACTGGATTGCTAATTGGACAAATAAAGATTATCAAAACACCAAGCATCCCACGTATCTTGCTGTTGAGGATCCACAAACAAATTCCAACTCTTTTCTTTCTTGTTTTTGTGAACCTCCATAGCCCACGACTCGTGAAGGTTCTTCACGATCTCCCACTTGATGATGTCTGGAAACTTCTCAATGAATGCCAAATCTTCCATGGATGGCCATTCCTTCTGTTTTTACTCTTCGATTTGTTTCCAAAAAATTTGCCACCAAGATGCACGTCTCTGTTGCCTCAATAGAAAGAGGAAATAGTCCACCATATAGAGCTTGCATCATGATGGTGATATGTTTCCGCCATTGTGGGATGAACTTCTTGTGGAAAGTGGCTTTGGCAATAAGAATCTCCAACTCTTCAGTGGAAGAAGG
Organism: Lygodium microphyllum; assembly: GCF_053477565.2. Lineage (NCBI taxonomy): Eukaryota > Viridiplantae > Streptophyta > Polypodiopsida > Schizaeales > Lygodiaceae > Lygodium > Lygodium microphyllum. Next base: position 126,098,479 of record NC_141146.1, read on the forward strand.
AACTTTGCAAGCATCCATTGAATTCTCCTCTTCTTAGCAATGCCATTTCCTTCATTTTCAGCCTCTTTTGATACTTGTTGATGGTAAGTTTCCCCGGCTATGCACTAGAAACATGGGGCCGCAAGAGAGACACCAAGGAAAAGGGGTTTCTACTACAAGAAAATCTATCTTGTAACATCAAAAAGCTTTTGTTTCATTCTTTAGATGAACAAAACAAGGAAAACAACAAATCTTCACCCAGCATCATAGTAGATATCTCCCACGGATTTGATAAAATCAACCATAATCTTCAACATCTTCACAAAATCCATCAATAGAATAAGGAACATAAAAGAATATACCATTTCTTAATGGAAATCAATCACATAGTATTCATCTTCAATGTCTTCATAGTTTTCTCTCTCAATATCTCATAGAAAGATACATTGTTTTGATAGAATTGACTATCTCTGACTCTTCATAGCTCACTATTGTCACTATCACTTTAGTCTTCTCTTCGGTCTTCAACAATTGTTTCTTCCATTTGTTTTAGCTCTTTCGAACTTAGATTCATTCTTTCCAAAAGTTAGAAAACTTTCCCAAATTCACACATACATTCTATAGAACACTTACAAAAGATCTACATAACAGAACAGAACAGAACAGAGACGACAGAGGCTCTACAGAAGGCCTACAGAGGGTTATAGAAGGTCATCAGAGAACAGTAGATCCTCATAACTCATACCAAAATCATTCCAAACTATCAAAAACTATTCAATAAACTTTCAAAAGACCTCAACCTTCATCAATCATCAATCCATGCTTTATACAGAAGAAAATCGGAACAAAACAGAGGCTAAACAGAAGGTATCAGTACCAATCAGAACCTCAACATAACCTACCAGATCATCACAGAGCTTTATATTTCCACTAAAATCATCATGAGCTTCAAAAACATAATCAATATAATCCAAAACACTCTCAAACACTTCAAAAACAACAAAAATCAATCAAAATTTCAGTCCTTTTCCACTCTCAACAACTCCTCATGTAACTTGGCATTACAGCCTCTATATAATTTGTGAGGCCCCTATTAGAGCATCTAGATGTCCACCATATTTTTGGAATCCACTTACACATGGTAACTCACTAAAGCCTCTACACACTTTGTGCCTTTCAGGTTGTGATTGAGGAGGGGTGTTGAGATTTAGGCAATCACACCTGGTATAGCCTCTTTGTATGGAGCAGTTTGGGTAAAGGATATGTAGGCTATCTAGAATCCCATAAACATAAATCAGAAAAGTGGACCTATCCTAAAGCTATAAAGAATTATACTTTTCTTTCATTTGGTATGCAATATGATGGTAGTTTTGTCATTTCAGTCAAGTGTCTGAGTCATTGTCCAATCACACAAGCTGTGTTTATGAGTCCAAGACTCAATCTTGGAACCTAATTCACTTGCGTGACATTCTATCTTCAACTCTATGTCTTCATGAGTTCACTCTATGTCTTCAAGCCACCATAGCCATTCTCAAATCCATGCATTTCAACATGGTATTAGAGCCATGGTGAGCATGGCTCACCTCCCTTCTTTGCTCTCTCAACTCCTCTTCACTTTTGATTAGCTCATTGTCAGCTCACGAGATTAGTTTCCACCTCTATCTACACCCTCTACCTCTTGGCAGCCATAGCCAGCCTGCACCCTACTTCCTTTGGGCTCTTGGATCTCATTCTACAAGCCATATCTTTGCAAGATTCCTTCTAGAGATATCTCCCTCTACTCATGGCACTTCTCTTTATCACCTAAAACCCTAACATTGTTGCCTTTCTAGACCAGCATTGTGCCTGCAATAACTCGTTATCCAGAATGCATTGCAACATGTCGTACTACTAATGCTGCACCTACAATTCAAGATGTTGTCCACAACCATAGGGCATTGCAAGCCCCATACCTAAGCTACCTCCCACTAAGAGGGTTTCTCAAATGATCAACTGTACAAGCTACTCCAACCAAAAAATTGACCCCTGTTCTGAAAATCCTAATCTACCATAGCCAACTTTCTTCAAAGGTTTTTTAACTTCATCTTCCCATTGGTTCTAGCACTCTAAAGTTCATGTCACTCAAATTTGAAGTTCCCATCATCAAATCAAGGAGGGCAAGATTCGGTTTTGGAAAATAGTGAAGGATTTTTAAGATTTGGAAGACTCAAGGAAGAAGATACAAACATTGTGTCTATTGACACTAATCTAGTGCTCTTAGCATTTGTGTCTTTTGACACAATCAACTTTTTTGCTGCTCAAATCTGAGAATTCGGTGCTAATTTATTGCTGCTCCAACCATCCAACATGGGCAAAGATTCACTGACATATCAATTCAAAGGAATTGGGTTTCACACTTGGCAAACCCGTATCAAGCTCATCCTAATGAAGAAGGCCCTATGGGCCATTACCAATGGACAAGAAAAGAAGCCTCGGGATGAGGTCCTTGCAAAAATCTAACAAAAAAATGATGACAAAGCTCAAGCCAACATAAAGCTTGAGTTGGATGACAACTACATTCATCATGTGGATGCATGTGACACATCCCATGACACCTGGGATAGATTGGACACATTGTTTGGTTCTGACCAATCAAAGTCTTCTAAGTATGGATTGCTAATTGAATTCTTTAGACTAGAAATGAAGCCTAATACATCCTTGGCATCTCATCTAAACTACATGGAAAGTCTCCTAACCTAGGTTGCAGGAATAAATCTCAAAATGGATGAATATATTTGTATTGGTATTTTGCTAAAAAGTTTGCCTCTTGATTATGATGGATGATGAAGCCCAGGAGGTAAATCTAATAGCTTGTGTGTGTCTTCATTTAGTTTAGTGTATTTATCAAATGAATTTCGTTATGGTTCCAAGCCGTGATAGATATTGATGAGTTTGCTAGTAGACAAGGGGGTCGAGGGCTTTTGGAAGAGATGCCGCCCTAGCTCAATACATCTCGCGTACATTCCCCCTCGTTATATTGTTGTGGTGCATGCTGCCTTCACCCCTACCACTCATGCCCAACTTACCATCCTCTAAACACTTTCAAAGGTGTCACACTTTCAATTAAGGATTATACTCTATCATTAGAAAAACAACCTATCATGTAGTGGTGGGTAATGTGCTTATCTGTCCATGCACTAACCATTGACTTTTTAAACTCATCCAATGCTATTTCAAAGCCCTAATAGTCATGTGAGTTCCATATCCACATGCCACAAAAGCTAAAGATTATATCTAAAGAATTTCAAACGTTGGCCTTGCACAATCGTGCTTCACCACCATCAGCGTGGTCCACAACCGCATTATGGATGTAGTTCCACCTATTGAATTGAATTCTTTGAGTGGAATGTATTACTTGACAAAGATTACATGAGGGTGGTATAGATAAAAAAGCACTTTTTAAAGCCACTTAAAGCTATAATGTAAAATCTTATGTTTTACATATATAAGATTAATGTGAATCAAACTATTGAGCTATGTAAATTTGAATATATTTTGAATTTGGTAAACCTTTGAAACAATGCATCCTTGAGTATCACTCTATTGGCCTCTTAGTGCCATTCTTTTGTGACACCTTCATTTATAAGTAGATCTACTTGATAAAGGTATCAAAATGCTCTGATTTATTTATTTGAGTGATCAAGTGCCCTATTCATTAGGGTTATGGTAACTCGTTCTAGCTTTGTATCCTTCACAATTTGACACTCATTTGGAGTCACCTCAAATAATTGAATGGAGTATGACTGTAAGGCCTCCAAGCTACAAAATATATTGTTGTTTTTGTTATAAACCATTGTCTCCCATGTTCTTCCATAGTACGTATTTTCGATATGAAATTGAGTTCCTAGGAGCTCTAGAACTTGATCATTCACTTGTCTGTACATTCTTTTGAGTAATGTTGGGTTTGGCAATATTGATTCATGCAACTTAAATTCCTTTATCTTTGATTGAAGAGATTTGTAAATAGTTGTCTCTCGCTTGCTGAAATAAGCTTAGCCTAGACTAAATTAAAATAACAAGAAATTTAAGAAATAACTATTGAATCAACTAGCCATAGCCATGCCATAGATGAAAATGTATTAAATCTACATCATAGAGAAGCCGTAGCTAGAAGAAATCAAAGTACAATGAGAATCATGGATGAGAGGCTGTTGTAAGATATCCACCTCTTGCTATGGTGGGCATTGAGTATTCACCCTCAATGTTGGTGGGGAAGGCAAGAACCCCCAAACTTCAAGAAATGGAGAAGTTTACAAATGTGCTAAAAGATATTTACAATAACACACATTTGCCTTTTATACTCTAGTCCCAATTAAGCTAATTTTTTCTAAGCTAAAGGGTACAAAATTATTTTATTACAATCCATCCCTACCCAAAAGTTTTTTCCTCAAAACTTGAAGATGGAAAAGGTAAATAAATGGTAGAAATGAATAGACAAGGCCCAATGCTGGAGTAGCCTTATAGAAGCCTCATCAAGATCAAACAATGAATGTCTTAAATTTTGTCTTAAACATGATAGCTGTAGAAAATAGCCTATAACTTTCGATAGACATGTTGGATTGGTACATATGAGATATAGAATTGAAGTATCCTTTGATAGGTATCCATCCATGCATTCAAAATACAATTTTGATATCAATAGGCCAATTATTTTGAATGCAAAATTTTTATACAACAAGCTATCCACTGTTTAGTGAGCTAGTATCCTCTTAGAGAAGCCATGAAAATTGTTCCAAATACGAAGCATGTTGCCAAGAAGATTCTTCCATAGGAAAACCCTTCCATTTAATAAGATATTCTATGATAATATGATTCCTTAGAACCTTCTTCCACTTACCAACAATCCTCTCGGGTTCATAGATGATTAACCTATTTCAAGAACATAAATATAGAAGCTAATATACTTTTTGGGCTAAGAGACATAAAAAACATTGTGAATATGTGTGGTCAAAGGCAAATCAAGTTGGTAAGCAAGATCTTCAACTTTTCTTGAAATTTGATACGAACCATAATAGCAATGAGCAAGCTTATTATGTCCACATTTAAGAGAAGCATAATAGGACTTAAGTACCTTCAAGAATACCCATTCTCCCTCTTTAAAGTCCACATTCCTTTACTAGGATATTTACAATAAATAATATCTAAAATATCTAAAATATACTAGTCTTGTCCAAAAATCTAATATTTTTCTACCATCCATATTATACACATTGACACTAATTACTAATATGGCTCATAACTCTCATTCACGTGGTAACTTCCGTGATGGGTGGCTATAGTTCTTCTCAATCGAGTTACGATCCTCGTGTCTTTTTGCTCAAGATCTTCTCTATTTAATGATTTTAGATTTCTTAAAGTCCATTTTGTGAGAAGTTGGAAAAATTTAAAATTAAAGTCAAGATATCACATCCTCTCCCCCTTAGAGGAATCAAGATGTCCTCATCTCGAATGAAACTGGGCATATTGGTTACATAGCGATTCATGATTAATCCAAGTGGCATCCTCTTCAGGGTAGTCTTTCCATTGGACGAGATATTCTCTAAGAGGTTTTCTTCTTAGAGTCTTCTCTCGCATGTCAAGTATCTTTTCTGGTTGAAGTTCAAGGACTCCTTCACTTGGCATTATAATTTGTTGGTCATTGAATACATGGTTTGGGTTAGGGACATATGCTTTCAATAGACTGACATGAAATACATTATATACTTTCAAGTTGTTAGGGAGTTGCAGCTAGTAGGCATTTGGCCCTATACCTTTAGCACCTTATATGGCCCACAATACAAGTGGGACTTAGCTTCTTGAATTCCCCCAAAGATAAGGAACTTTTCTTTGGGCGAACTTGTAGGAAAACCGTGTCACCTTCTTTGAAGATGCGTTCTTGTCTTCATTGATCGGCATATTCCTTTTGTCGATCATTGACGGCTTGAATACATTGCCTTATAGCTTTCACTTTGTTGATCCATTTCTTCTAGCATTTGCCTAGATGCTTCTACCCATAGGGTACTATCGGAAAAATTTAATAGGGTAAGACAATCTTGCCCATATAGTGCTTGAAAATGAGTCATTTGAATACTTTGATTGTATGATGCATTGTAGGAAAATTCAACTAAGGGTAGGTATTGGATCCACCATTTGGGTTCCCTATTACAATAAGCCCTCAGTATGTCCTCAACAACTTGGTTGACTCACTTTGTTTGAACATTGGTTTGGGGATGGTAAGGAGTACTGAAGTAGAGCTGGGTTCCTAGAGCTTTAAACAAACTCTTCCAAAATTTTTGAGGAGGTGAAGAGAGAATCGTGGTCATTGCTGATGATTCTTTGGGGTAACCCATGTAACCTAAAAATTTCCTTAATGAAAATCTTGACAATATATCAGAAGCCTTGTAATTGGTTTTTACAGGAATAAGGTGTGCAACTTTTGTCAACATATGAATGACTAGCATTATGGAGTTATATCCTCCTTATATTGAGGGTAATCCAACTATGAAATCCATGCTGATATACTACCATTTAATTCGAGGGATATCAAGTGGTTGGAGCTTTCCTAGCATCTTGACACGCTCGGCCTTAATTCGTTGGCAGTTTAGGCATTCGGTGACATACTTGAGTACATCACCCTTGAGTCTTACCCAGTAGAAGCTTTTTGTGATTGTATTAAGAGTCTTAGCATAACTAGGATGACCTGAAAATGGGGAATTGTGAGCTTCCCAGAGTATTTTCCTTTTGAGTTCATGACTCGTAGAAATACATAGTCTTGTCCTTAATAGGCAAGCTCCTCGTTTATGGAAAAATCTTGATACTTAGTCTTGAGTTTTGGATTTGAATCCTTAACATAAGTTTATCTTGACCAGTCCTGATAGCTTGGATCCTTCATCACCTCTTCTTTATCCATTTCTAGGAGAGGGTTATTGGGCATTGAAATCATTGTGGCAAGAGTTCCAACTCTACAAGATTCTTGTAAAATAGCTAGTTTTCAAAGCAAGCCAAATAACTGAAAATTCATAAGATACACCATACTTGCAAAGAAATACAAGAAATACACTATGTTTGCAAGGAAGCCATAGCCAATGTAGCTAGGCATGAAGTAATATTGCCATAGAAGGCTGAGAATCATACATGGATGTTGCAACATGAATACTCACCTCATGTCAAAGTGGGACATGGTATGCACCCCATATCTTAGTGGCTAAGAGCATGCACCCTCTTCGTTGGTGGGAGAAAGGATCCTCAAAGCATATATTTCTTGAAAATGGCAAAAAGATCCTTCACAAGTGTAACGTGCCCGCCTATCGGCTGTCCAAGCACGTTTTAGCGGTCCATCGAGTAATGATTCTAGACATCGCCACTTGGTACTCCCATGGAATGTTTCGAGGTTTGTTGCCTAGGGTTTCCTGAGTCTGCCTCGCAATAGAACGTCCACAATCGAACCCACTAGGATCAACTTGAAACTTGGGTTCCTAGTAGACAAAGTCTCTTGACAGTATCCTAGCATCAAGTTTTGGACATCCTACTTTACGCAGAGATACCCAATCTGAAGCAGATCCATATCGCACTTGGTTCAAAGAGAATGGAAAATGAGAGGGATGCGCCACTCAACCTCTTTGCCCATAGGGCATAGTCCCATTCTAGTCCCCTAAAATATCATGAATGTGGTTCTAACTTAACAATACCTAAAGTCATCATCGGTAAAACCTTGTGAGAAGCCTCCCAGTTCTCTAAGACCACCCAGCCCCGTAGGATGGACCCATTGGGGATTCCACCCATCTGCTTCCCTTGATAGCTTTAGTTTTCTAATTAGGTCCTACCACATTTATGTGTGACATTTAAAATCCGCTTCATTAATTAAGCCTTTTAGGGAACAAGGTTCGTTCGTGTAATTTATAGCACAGTCACAAAAACAGAGCAAGCAGACCTTTTGACAAACAAGTTCCTTAATTTATCTTCAAGTTAATCTTTATCTCTTGCCCCATACAGGAGAATTATGTATCCCTTCTGTCCAAAAGAAGTACATGCTAGTCCAAATCACATGGCACCAAAATTTCCATCCTTTATCTAGAATAGGATCTTCCAATGCCCTAGACGTTGGGCTCACGACAGTCTACAACTTCGTCCCAGACTCGGCAAGGGGTGTCCAGAGTTCCCCTGACCCAAAGCAACCTAGGAGTGAGACACACTTTCCATGGTTGGCCTTTTCACCACTCGAAATTTGGCCCGAGAATCGAGCAGTGCTCTCTTGGGATAATCCACGGTGCGATCTTGGAGATGATCCACCAGTGCCAAATATCATTCCTTAATTAATCCCATTAAGAACCAAGCATAATCAAGGCAATCAGCCCTAATATCATCTTCTAGGAAAACATTCCTTTATTCCTATGACAACTTGTCATTACAAACCCCTGCCATGCATTTTCCATCAACACAAGCCTTGGAATATTTATTCAAATCACAATGCAATAATCAATTGATTGAAAGAAAACATTTAGGGTGTTGTTCAATTAACCAACAAAACTAATTGTATTTTTCCAAACAATACAAGGATAGATGCAATAATAATTCCATCGCATATTCGCTTTCCCCCTTGGGATCAAAGAGCAATTCTATGCAAAATTTTCTTAATACTTGTATGCACAATTCTTAATGTCATTCTTTTTACGATTATGCTATTCATAACCCCTAATCGATTGCTCTATCAACAAATAAGCCATACACAACTAAGTGCAATTAACTTCCCTTGATACATGCATTTTGCAAGCTCCATCTTTCAAATATGTGAGAAGAGGCCTATCCTTTTCCATGACCTATTCTCGTCCATCATAGTATGGAGCCTAATGTATCTCATGCGAGAATCAAAATAAGTATCTTTCAATTTGAAAATACATTACTTACGACCGGTACCGCAATTTGATTGACAGTGATGCCTTCGTCTGAAGCTTCATTGCTAGTTGTAGGATTGCCATCCGCACGCGACATTCTTCACTTGGAGGCCATCATCCACAAGTAGATTCAAGAGATTAAGAAGGTGGAATAGATTTGAGATGGGAGAGCGTAAGAGAAGATGGTTAAGTTGAGGATCGAGATAGAGAGAATTGTGTAGCCTCTCGGGGTAACTCTTCTCTCTCTCTCTCTCAAGCTCTCTCTCACAATCTCTTGGAGAGATATCTTTCTCTCTACCTCTCTCTTGTAGCCTCTCAAGGTCTCCTTATGCTCCCTTGTGCCTCTCCATGTCTCATATTTATAATGAATTAGAGAGGAGGGGATAAGGTTGAGAATAAGAGTGGAGGGGCTCTTGGAAGACTCAGTGATCTGATGCTCAGATTGTAAATCTAATGGTTGCATTGGCTCCAAATGGGGGGTAAAACCCCAAGACACTTGATTAGAAAGCTCTCAGTTCACTCCTTCTTCTTTTCTCTGTTTGAAGTGTTGTCTACTACTTGTAGACTAGATCGTGGCGTCTAAAAGCCAATCACTTTTCTTTATTTTTTTCTTTTTATAAAATCTCCAAAACTAACTAAAATATCACTTTTCTTTTCTTTTAAATGATTTTCAGTTCTATCTTTTTAGGATAATATCTAAAATATACTAGTTTTGTTTAGTGATTAATATGGCTCATAAGTCTTGTTTACGTTGTAACTTTCGTGAAGGGTGGCTATGGTCCTTGTCAATCCGAGAAAAATGTTAGATTACGACTCTTGATTTATTTTAAAATATATTTTTAATTAAATAAAAATTATTAGTTATTAATGTTAGTTAGTTTTTACCTTAGTTAGTCTTTAGTTAGTAATCTTACTAACTTATTAATTAACTAACTAACTTTCGAACTAACCAACTATTTTTTTTTGTGTTGAAATGTTATATTTTTCTCCCCTTAGAGAAATCAAGATGCCCTCATCTCGAGATAAACTGGGGAAGACAAGCATTAATTGGGCTTAGGGCATGTGGGTTAGGACCCACCATGCATCCGCTGCGCTACTCTTAATGTTTCAGGTAGTGCAACTCATATTACTACAAGAGTAGGATTTATTCTCAATATAAGTTATGTTACATGTTGATTAATCTTCTAGGATTTTTAGTCCTCCTGATAAGGTGTAGTGGGTTCTAGGTCTTCGTTTTCATCTGATTCCTTTATATATCCATAGACTGCACATGTGTAGCTTCATTTTCTTGGCGGCTCAATGTATTCTAGACTTAGATCAGGTCAGTCTACTTGGATGTGTCCTAGCTCACTACAATGGAAGAGGTAGGGACATCTCCTACGGATGTGCTCTATCTCTTAGCATGTATGGCATCTCTTACCCTAATCTCAAGAGTCATCTTTGCTACAATTGTCTGATTTAGGTTCTTGGATAATTGGATTCACTCGAAGTAATGCATCTTGCAGGTCCGATGTTGGACGCGTTGCTTCAAGACGGTGGTTTAGAGGAGTGTTCAGGCAATGGAAAAACTTGGATACTTGCTGTGCAATATCCATAGGTGGCACATATTTTAGTAGGGTTACAAACTTTGAGTAGTAAGCTTCCACGGTTAATTCCAGCTGCTTGAGCTTGAAGAATTCATTTATCTTCAAAGTTTGGTAGGTTAGCAGAAGGTATCGTCAGTGTACAACATCTTTCAATTGAGTCCACGTAACAATGGCTTCAGAAATACCTTGATCTTTGCACCATTGCTTCCACCATAATTGAGCGTGGCCAACTAACTCAGTTTGCCAATCATTGCTTGATTCATGGAGACAGTTTTTGAAGTAGAGAAATAATCATCCATTGACTCAATCCATATCTCCGCCTCCGCTGCGATGTCTATTCTTTCTCCATCAAAATTGGGTGCCTTAATTTTCTTGAGAAGGATCGACTTGAAATTCCAGTTCCTAGTAGACAAAGTCTCTTGACAACATCCTAGCATCAGGTTGTGGACATCCTACTTTACACAGAGATACCCAATCCAAAGCAGACCTATACCACACTTGGTTCAAAGAGAATGGGAAACAAGAGGGATGTGCCGCTCAACCTCTTTGCCCGTAGGGCATAGTCCCATTTCAGTCCCCTAAAATGGCATGAATTGGGTTCTAACTTAACAATACCTAAAGTCATCATCGGTAAAACCTTGTGAGAAGCCTCCTAGTTCTCTGGGACCACCCAGCTATAGGATGGACCTGTCGGGGATTCCGCCCATCCGCTTCCCTTGATAGCTTTAGTTTTCTAATTAGGTTCTACCACAGTTATGTGTGACATTTAAAATCAACTTCATTAATCAATCCTTTTAGGGAACAAGGTTCGTTCACGTAATTTACAGCACAGACACAAAAACAGAGCAAGTAGACCTTTTGACAAACAAGTTTCTTAATTTATCTTCAAGTTAATCTTTGTCTCCTGCCCATACATGAGAATTCTGTATCCCTTCTATCCAACAGAAGTACCTGGTCCAAATCACATGGCACAAAAATTTCCATCCTTTATCTAGAATAGGATCTTCCAACGTCCCAGATGTTGGGCTCACAACAGTCTACAACTTCATCTCGGACTTGACAAGGGGTGTCTAGAGCTCCACTAACCCAAAGCAACCTAGGAGTGAGACACACTTTTCATGGTTGGCCTTTTCACCACTCAACCTTCGGCCCAAGAATTGAGCAGTGCCCTCTTGGGGTAATCCATGGTGTGATCTTGGAGATGATCCACCCATGCCAAATATCCTTCCTTAATTTATCCCATTAAGAATCAAGCATAATCAAGGAAATCAACCCTAATATCATCTTCTAAAAAAACATTCCTTTATTCCCATGGCAACTTGTCATTACAGAGCCCTGCCATGCATTTGCCATCAACACAAGACTTGGAATATTTATCCAAATCACAATGCAATAATCAATTGATTGAAAGAAAAACATTTAGGGTGTCGTTCAATCAACCAACAAAACTAAATGTATTTTTCCCAAACAATACAAGAATAGATGCGATAATAATTCCATCACATATTCGCTCTCCCCCTTGGGATCAAAGAATGATTCTATGAAAAAAATTTCTTAATACTCTTATGCACAATTCTTAATGTCATTCTTTTTACGATTATGCTATTCATAACCCTTGATCGATTGCTCTATCAATGAATAAGCCATATGCAACTAAGTGCAATTAACTTCCCTTGATACATGCATTTTGCAAACTTCATCTTTCAAATATGTGATTCTATCCCTCCCCACGACCTATTCTCGTCCATCATAGTATGGAGCCTAATGTATCTCATGCGAGAATCAAAACAAGCATCTATTTGAAAATACATTACTTACAACTAGTACCGCAATTTGATTGGCAGTGATGCCTTCATTCGAAGCTTCGTTGCTAGTTGTAGGATTTCCATCCGAACGCGACATTCTTCGCTTGGAGGCCATCGTTCGCAAGTAGACTCAAGATATTAAGAAGGCGGAATAGATTTGAGATGGGAGAGCGTAAGAGAAGATGGTTAAGTCGAGGATCGAGATAGAGGGAATTGTGCAGCATCTCGGGGTAACTCTTCTCTCTCTCTCTCTCAATCTCTTGGAGGGGTATTTTTCTCTCTACCTCTATCTCATAGCCTCTTGGGGTCTCCTTATACTCCCTTGTGCCTCAGTGGAGGGGCTCTTGGAAGACTCAATGATCTAATGCTTAGATCATAAATCTGATGGTTGCTTTGGCTCCAAAAGAGGGGTAAAACCCCAAGACACTTGATTAGAAAGCTCTCAGTTCACTCCTTCTTTTCTCTGCTCAAAGTGTTGTCTACTGCCTATAGACTGTGATCGTGGCGTGTGCAATTTTTCCTGTCACTTTTCTTTTTTTTTCTTTTTATAAAATCTCCAAAAATAACTAAAACATCACTTGTTTTTTTTTAAAATGACTTTCAGTTCTATCTTTTTAGGATAATATCTAAAATATACTAGTTTTTTTGGCCCAAAAATCTAATATTTCTGGACCATCCAAACTATACATATTAATACTAGTGATTAATATGGCTCATAAGTCTCGTTCATGTTGTAACTTCCGTGAAGGGTGGCTACGGTCCTTGTCTATCCAAGAAAAATGTTGGATTACAACTCTTGATTTATTTTAAAATATATTTTAATTAAATAAAAATTATTAGTTATTTATGTTAATTTTTACATTAGTTAGTCTTTAGTTAGTAATCTTATCAACTTATTAATTGACTAACTAACTTTCGAACTAAGCGACTAACTTTTTTTGCATTGAAATATTACAACATGTTACATCTCCACCTTTTATACTTAACCCTAGCCTACCCTAGACTAAAGTAACTTATGCTTTATTACAAGCCATCCCAACCTAAAAGAGCTATTGTCCTCAAAGTTGAATGGGGAACAAATTATAAGGATGATTACAAATATAGCTTGAAGCATATGGAATCATGCTGAAATAAAGCTCCATGTCGATGAAGATCAAAGAAGTTGATGAAGATGGACCAGATAAATGAAACAGACTACTGTAAACTGTCCAAAACAGGCAATAGTACAAAATTGGCCATATCTTGAGCTAGAAGTGGCCGATTTCCATGTGCGAGATATAAAAATGTAGAGGACAAACTATAGTATCCAGCATGCTGTAAAAATTGAATTTTGATATCCATAAGACAATTTACTTTCTCACACAAATTTAATACAACAGTTGTTTGCTGCCCTGTTTATGAAGTGTCCTCTTGCCTAAGCCATGGAAATTGTTCCAAATATGATGCTTGTTTCCATGAAGACTCTTCAATAGGAAAACCCTTCCATTTGACAAGGTATTCCATAAGCATACGGTTCCTTAGAACCTTCTCCCACTTGCCAATAATTTTCTCGGGATCATAGATGATGAAACCATCATTATCCAAGGGAGGTAGTTCTTCAAGAACTTGAATTTGAGGACCCACATACTTTTTAAGTTGAGACATATGAAAGACATTATGGATTCTTGTGTTTGGGGGTAAGTCTAGTTGATAAGCAAGATCCTCAACTCGCTTGACAATACGGTAAGGACCATTCAAGTCTAAGGGTGTTTTCTCCCTTACAATCGGTCCATGCATCATGAGAAATTGCACAAAAAGAATCATTTGGATCAAAAGGAAAGCTGCCCACAATATCATAAAATTCATCATTATTTCCTTCATCCCTATCATGCATTTCTTCAACCATAGGGTTTGCTTCCACATGAAATACATTTCCCTATTCACTTTCATCTTCATCCAGCTCATCGATGATGACAAAGTTAAGCTTGCTATTTTTGAATTTGTATTTTAACCTATGGTCTTGTGTCCACTTTTCTCTGCACTTGAAGCATAACCCTTTGGTTCTCATGTCCCTTATTTGATCATTTGAAAGGATCTTGTTGTAAGTGCTGTTTTGAGATTCCTTTTGTGCATTTTTAGCCCTTGCAAAGCTTTGTTTTGCTTCAGCCATTGGCCTATAACCATTTCCTCCACTTGGTTTTGATCCATAGACTATTGGATATGTAGGCAACTTGATGTAAATACTGTTGTAAGTACTAGTTCCCTTGCCTTCTTGCCTAAAAACATCCCTTTGCTGATTGAAATGTGCTCCAACTCTTGAAGGCTGACTAGGTAATGGATACCCTGCACTTTTTGGCTGAATCCCCATTGATTCTCTTCTTTATTTCTATCCATAACTTTTAGCATATAAAATGGCTTCATGAATTGTCTTGGGCTGCATTGCACCTACTTCCGAAGAGAGGGCTGAATCTAGACCAAAGATGTATTTGTTTAACTTGGCCAAATCATCAATCCCTTCAATGTTCATAGAAAGATTAAGGAACATATTAGAGGAATCACAAATAGACATGTCCCTTTGTTGAAGACCATACCATCTTCTTTGCAATCTTTCTTTCTCCATTGGAGAGACAGACAAATAGAGTAATCAAAAATAAACATGTCCCTTTGTTGAAGACCATACCATCTTACCTTCTTAAAATCCTCCTAAGAAGAAAATTTGTGACCAACATTACCTTCAAGATGGAGTGCTATAAAATAGATCTTGGCTTCATCATGGTGAGGAAAAGTATGAATTTGTTTACCCATTCTTCACACTCCATTGGAGATGCATTATCCCCCTTGAAGTTGGAAATGGTAATCTTTTCTTTGTACTCCCTTTCATTATAGGTTGGTTGGAAATTGTTAGAGTGCTACCCAAAAGATGATTGTCTCCAAGAATCTCTATTCATTGAATCTCTTCCAAAAGAGTTTGGTCTAGAATTATTACCACCATAATTCGGTTATCCCAATCCGAAAGAATGGTGCTATCCATTAGTGGGCTGATCATGAAATGACTTGTCTTTGTTGGTGATATCATGAAATGACCTTATTTTATTAAATCTTCCACTCTTATCATGAAAGTTTGATTCTTTTTTATTGATGGTAGATCGAGAGGGAAAAGATTTGTAGAAGGGGTCACATCCATGAAACTCTTCATTCTCTTCTTTTCTTAGGTCCTCTTCTTCATAAGTAACCTCACATCTTGAATTGAATTGAGAATGGGCATGATGCTTTGATGACATTGGGCTGATAATGAGCACTTTTCAATGTTGATGGCTCTCCTTTCTCAAAGGTTGACATTATAGGCTGATCAATCCCCTTTCCTTAGACATTGAAGATGAATACTGCCAATATATCCACTCCTATGGGAGCTGGGAGAGATGTGATGCTTTCTAATACATGGTGCGAAAAGTGCCATCAAGCGGGACATTTAGCCATTGAATGTACCCAAAAACCAATCATTCCTGGAGTCTTCTGTTCATACTATTTGAGGAAGAATCATACATAGGATATTTGCTCTTTGAAAGAGATGCACGAACGAAGATAGAAAGATGAAAATGCAAGATTCAAATTCCTAGAATCCAAAATGACAACACAGGACATTGGGCCAAAGCCTAGGGAGTTTGATCCTAATTTTGGTCCAAGGAGGTTTCCCTCTCAAAGTTACAGAGGACAACAGTCTGCCTGGCAGTGGTCAGAGATCCAAGGTGGAATGTTACAAATATGGAGAAAAGGGTCTTATCTCCCTGAATTGTCCAAACCCTAGAAGATCTAAGGATTACAAGCCCTTATGCGGTCGATGCAAAGGAGAAGGCCACACTGCAAAGGATTTTCCAAGTCCATCCCCTGTCAAGGCCAATGCCACTGATAGCCAGCAGAAGGCATAAGAGCCTGCCTCCAATTTGGTAGAGTTAGAAGTTGCTGCCATCACACGTGCTAAGAAGAAGGAACCAGTTGTCGAGAAAGAGAACAACTCCCTTGCCAAGACTATGAAGTTCAACATGCCAACAAAGGGACAAAGCAGTACAGGACATAAGAGTGTAGTACAGAGCACCACCAAGCCATAGAGAGCTACATAGATAGTTATATAGATAGGACTAGAGGTCCAGGAAATAGAGGATGCGGAAGTCCCTCCTCTTGAAGACGAAGTGCATATGTTGCTGCTCTTGGAAGAAAAAGGGAAGATAAAAGTGGGTGTGGCCCTATTTTCTAGTCGATTGGAAAAGCCTATGGATCCTATCAAAGATTCAAAAACACATGTGTGCGCTCCTGATGCCCTAGAGGCCCTACTGGTTAAGTTTCATAGGAAACCGAGAACATTACCTTCTCTGCATCATCTATCTGCTGTTGTAATGGAGCATCCAGGTCTGCTCCTGCCACTGGGCCGCCCTCATCTCTCTCCTGGGTAGGCATTGCATAGTCGGGTCGAGGACCAAAAAGGCTTTCCTGCAACCGCTCGAACTCCTCATCAGAGATCTGATACTGTGGCGCCACATCCTCAATCTGCTCCTGGATGCTCACAATAGCAGAGATGTCATCGATGCTCATGCCATCATAACGAGCCACCTCATCAACATGTGATGGGGCATCCTGTAAATCAAAATCTATGAAAACACTAGGTGCATCACGCACCATGATACAGTATAGTTCTTCTTCCCTAAGCTCCCCGTTCTTCTTGGGTACTACCACAATGGGCGAAACCCATTCACTGTTAGCCACAGGATAAATGAACTCAGCTACTGGTTCAGTTTCATAGGAAATCGAGAACATTACCTTCTCTGCATCATCTATCCTGTGGCTAACAGTGAATGGGTTTCGCCCATTGTGGTAGTACCTAAGAAGAATGGGAAACTTTGAATATGTGTGGACTTTTGAAAGTTGAACTCGAAGACAAAGAAGGATCATTTCTCTATCCCTTTCACAGACCAACTATTAGACATAGTAGCAGGCCATGAGCTCTATTCCCTCTTGGATGGATTCAGCGGATATAACCAAGTCCAAATCATAGAAGAGGACCAATCCAAAACAACCTTCACCACAAAATGGGGGACTATGCCTATAGAGTGATGCCATTTGGGCTCTATAATGCTGCTACCACCTTCCAACGAGTAATGGTGGCTGCCTTCCAAAATCATCTGCATGATTTTATTGAGGTGTATCTTGATGACTTCTGTGTCTATAGCTTAAACGTGAGCATTGGGGATACTAGAGCAGTGTTTTGATAGATGCTGAGAGTATGGGATTCCTCTCAACCCCGACAACTATGTCTTTGGCATCTCATCAGGAGTTCTTTTGGGCAATATTTTCTCTACACAAGGGATTGCAGCAGACGCGGTGGAGATTGAGAAGATTGCCACCTTGACAGCACCAACAAACCTCAAGGAACTGAGAGGATTTCTTGGCCATGTGGGATACTACAGAAGATTTATTGCACATTTTGCA
Source organism: Lygodium microphyllum (assembly GCF_053477565.2). NCBI lineage: Eukaryota > Viridiplantae > Streptophyta > Polypodiopsida > Schizaeales > Lygodiaceae > Lygodium > Lygodium microphyllum. The sequence continues at coordinate 126,116,218 of NC_141146.1, forward strand.
ACCAAGGCAGCCCCTCTGCACAAGCTCCTAAGGAAAGATGTGGATTTCCTTTGCACTGATGACTGCGAAGAAGCCTTTAATACCCTAAAATGGTGCCTTATCCAAGCATCTATCTTGCAGCCTCCTGATTGGACGAAGGTGTTTCATATGCACACAGATGCATCAGTGGAAGGGCTAGGTGTTGTCCTATGTCAAAACGGCCCCTCTAAATTAGATTAACCAATCTATTATGCAAGTTGGAAAGTAACTGACCACGAGCGAAACTACATAGTGACAGATCTTGAGTGCTCAGCAATGGTGTTTGCATTGGAGAAGTTTTGACACTATCTACTGTCAGTGCATTTCAAGTTCTACGTGGATCATGAAGCCCTATCCTTCCTGATGAACAAAGCAGATGTTAAAGGAGGAATGATGAGATGATTGCTCCTATTCCAGAAGTTTGATTTTGAAGTGGTCACTAAGCCTAGCCGTTCCCATGTCCTAGCCGATCATCTGTCATGAGTCCCTCAAACTATAGAAGAGGAACAAGATGATCCAGACCTTCATGATGCTTCCTTGTTTCTAGTCGAAACAGTTACTCCCTGGTATGCAGACATAGCCAACCTCTTGGCAACTCAATCGTCTCCTCCTGGAATCTCAAGCCTTGAGAAGAAGAAGCTTCTGTTAGAATCAGTCCCTTACACCTTGCTAGGCGGTCCACTGTACAAGAAAAACAAAGATGAAGTATTGTGAAGATGTGTTGCAGGAGATGAAATCAGCATAGTATTGAAAGCATGCCATGACGAACCATGTGGTGGACACTTCGCAGGAGATGCAACAGCTAGGAAGGCTCTATTAACAGGATACTGGTGGCCGACCCTCCACAAGGATGCATATTACTGCAAGAGATGTGATGCTTGTCAGCGAATGGAGAAACCCACCAAAAAAAGTGCCATGCCATTGCAACCTATCCTTCCCCTAAAACCGTTCGAGAAGTGGGGGATTGATCCCATTGATCCATGTACTAGATGGAAGCAGATTAGAGACATCTTAGTATGTACGGATTATGTCACAAAGTGGTGTGAAGCTAAAGCTTTAAAGCGGGACGATGGTAACAGCGTTGCCCTGTTCATGTCTGAGAATATTATCACCCGCTTTGGTAGTCCCCTCCAGCTGGTAAGTGGTAGAGGTACTCATTTCCTTAACAAAATCATGGAAGAGCTGACAGAGCTGTATAAGATCCACCATCGCAAGTCCACTCCTTACTACCCTAGAGCCAACGGCCAAGTTGAAGTCACCAACCGTATCCTCTGCTTGATCTTGACAATAACAATTGCCGCACATCATCGTGACTAGGATGATTGACTTACAGAGGCCCTTTGGGCGTACATAACCTCCCATAAGGCAGCTACAGGACAGACCCCTTTCCAGCTAGTGTATGGTACAGAAGCCGTCTTTCCTATTGAACTGGAATTGCCCTCTTTGCGAGTGGCAGTTAAAGAGCACTTGGGAGATGATGAGTCACTGCAACGTCATCTCCTGCACTTGGAATGTTTAGAAGAGATTCGGCGGATGGCCCTGCAGTGCATGGGAACCACTCAAGCGCAATGTAAGGCCTATTATGACAATTTTATCAAGCACAAGGAGTTCAAAGAAGGTGATATTGTCCTGGCCTATGATTCAAGATTTGGCAAGTTTCTAGGAAAGCTTCAACAATGCTGGATGGGTCCCTACAAGGTACTTGTTGTCAACCCAAATGGCTTTGTCCAAGTGCAAGCTGTTGACGCTTCTAAGGATCCCCTTCTAATAAATGGCTATTGCTTGAAGAAGTACTTCCCTCCCTGGGGATCTTGAAAATTACAGTCGACACACCCTTTTCCTTGTGGGCATCACACTGTCCTTCTCCTTGTGCTTATGATAGCCCTTATGATCTTCCACATGAGGCGGTCTTGTTCTCCTAACCCCTCCCAGACACCTCCCATCCTTACTCTACTCTCCTCTCATCTGATCGAGTAGTGGTAATGTGGATGGTTTTGCTACATGGTATTTCCACCATTCTCTTTATTAAAAGAAAAAAAACCAAACAAATTGTTATGGGAGAAAAGGAAGAAATTCCTATCATAACAGGCCTCGTTCCAAGAAAAGGTGGAAACACCCTTGGGCGGGAAGCTGATTGTGAAAAAGGTGGTAACACCCCGTAGTTCAGGATAGCTGACTCACCAGCAGAACCTTTCGAGCAAGTAATTTGAAGCCACCTCCCTTGGTGCACTGTCTCTGCAATATCAGTTCGCCTACCCTCCTTAACATACAACCTTTCATACAAATCATTGAAGTACCAAATGTGTCAGTTACCTCCCTGGGTACGCATCATCTTCAACACTCTCGTAACAACAACAGTCGACGTGATCTTCATCACCAACCCCTTGAGTGATGCAAGCTTTCATTCTAATAGGATGGGGATGTGAGTATGGGCTGCCCTCTGTATCTTTCAAAAGAGTGTGAGACAGAGGTGGGCTGAGTGACCAGTCTTTCCCTTCAAATCAAATGAGAGGCGAGATTTGTGAATGGAGTGTTGCACGTACAGGTTGGGCCTCTCAATGCACAACGCACGATCTGTTCCTGTGCATTGCACCATAAGGCTTCTTGGACTTCCTTCTTGCACTGAATGCCGTCACAGGATGGGATGCACAGTTGTACCATCAAATGCGCACAAGGCATACAACCTCTGCACAAGTGAATGTGAGGATTACATCAATGGGTTTCAAGAATGGGTTGCCCTTTGTATCTTTCAACAGAGTGTGAGACAGAGGGTGGGCTGAGTGTGAATGGTGTTTCTCCTCAATCAATTCCGCGAGGTGAGATTGAGGGATGTTATGACAATTGGAGTCAAGTACGTTTCCGTTTCCCTATGCACACATGGCACGGGTCTCTGCCATCATCACAGGACACGTCACCCTGATTTGTGCACTGCACTATAAGGGTCCTTGGTCTCCCTCCTTGCACCTATGCCAAATGGGTGGAACGCACGGATGCACTATCAATTGTGCACATTGGCATACTCCCTCCCAATCACTTTTTTCTTGTTCAATTCTAAACTGGCCATGAGTTATGGGATTTCATGCTTATTCATTGAGCGATGTGCATCATAGGGTGAGTGACTGTTCTATCATTCTCTTGAGTGCCCATGAGCTGAGTGTTCTATTTTTTATCATCAACACTTGAATTGACGGACTTTATCGACAAAGCTACCTTCCTAGGTGCTATTGCATGGTCCCTGCTGTGCTGGATGTGTTTTGTGGTGTGCCATGGTCCCTCTTGCCACCCAACGATGGCTTCAATCTTCTTGCATCAACAACGGCAGTTCCCTTTAACCATCTACGAAATGGTCCAAGTGTTCCTAACCCTACTTTTCTATTTGCAAGTGTATGTTATGTCTTAAGTGTGGGGATGCCAACGTCCAGTGAGTTGACAAGTCCGTGGTCGTGCCGATCAATCTACTCTAACCAGTAAGGTCTTAAGTGTGGGGACACATTCCTATATGTCTGATATGTATACCCCCTGCATATGTCATTACCCAATCATGTGTGTCTACCATGTACTAGTTCTATTCTGATGGGGCCCCTTCCTCACCCATCCACCCTTGTACCCCTTGTCATCGAGGCCGTTTCCCTTGTGGTTGCTTTTATTGTGCAAATTTTTTCTTTTCTATGTGAACATCCCCTATGTTCATAAAAAACTCCCGATCCAACCTTATAGCCTAGTTTTTCCCTTCGAATGACATACTTTTCCTTTTTATATCCCCCTATTCCGATTTACCGTTTTTGTGTTATTCATTTTTGAAGTTTTTCCTACACAATTGGATGTATTTCCATGCGAACAGGCCATTATTGCTTCAGAACAGTGATCTAACATACCAGCCTATCCTATGCTTTCCCTGGGATATTTTTTCTTTTGATTACCTATCATTTTGATGTACGATTTGTTCGTAATTAATTTTTGTGTGGTTTCGTGCCTTTTTCGCGTATGTTTTTGACATTTTTCCATGTGAACTTGTCCTATTCTCCTCAGAATTCAATTCTGACCAGATTACCTTGTCCAGCCACCCTTTTTGCACAATTCTCCTTTTTCCTTCGCACTGTTTTTCCCTTTGGATTTTTTGTTATTAATTTATATTGGTGTTATTGAGCTCCATTTTATTATTATTTTCATGTGAACACCTCCTAACCCCATTCGAACTGAAATTTGATGTGACATCCCTGAAGATTCTATATGTCCTGACATTTTTTCTTTTTCTTGGTCTCCCTTCCGGTGCATGGATCATTCCGTATTAATTTTCGAATCCCGTTTCAATTACAATTTTTGGGTTTTTTCCATCCGAACGGGGTTTCTCTTGCTCAGCCTTATGTTCTGATGTGATAGCCTTGTTGGGCACACTTCTTTTCATATTTTTCTTTCTTCCTTCACTTCATTTAGGCTAATGGATTTTTCGATATTCATTCCCATATGCGTTTTCGGGGTCGATTTTTGCCTTTTTCTCATGCAAACCCCTCCTAATTCCCCCAGAACTACATGTTGATATGCTAGCCTTGTGAATCCCCTTCCCTGGACATTTTTTCTTTTTATTGCCCTTCGTTCCGGTGACCAAATCTTTTGCTATTAATTTCTGTATCCCGTATCGGGGTTAATTTTTGGGTTTTCTCCATGTGAACAGGTCTTATCTCCATCGGACCTGTGTTTTGACATGGTAGGCCTATCTGATATCACTTTTCTCATAATTTTTCTTTTTCCCATGTTTCCTTCTAGCGAATGGATTTTTTGATATTAAATATCATATGGGTTTTCCAGCCTATTTTTTGCCTTTTTTCCATGGGAACGCCTTGATTAGATCCCGGACACCCTGTGGTACTTTTTCGAGTCTCCCCCTCACCTTTTGACCTAATTTTTCTTTTTATGGCATTGTGTTCCGATGAATGGTTTGTGCTTTATTAAATTTTGTTTTGTTTTGCCGTGTTCCCGTGTGCCTTGCCTCGCGCATGAATGCACACATTTTTGAATTTACGTGCCTCGAGATGCCCCGTTGTCTTCGTGCCCTTGCATCTTGACGTCCCGGCCGTGTTCCATCCCGTCCTACAAATTTTTTTACCCCCACCCCGTGCATATGCACCGAAACGGGGCGCTCTTCCCTTTTTCGATTTTTCTTTTCTTACTTTAATTTAATTTTTTTAAAAACATTAATTATCTCCCCCCCCCCCCCCAACTCCTTATTTTAAATAATACACCAAACACAATTACCATTTAATTTTTTTAAACAAAAACAAAACACAACATAACAACAATAATTACCAAAAAAAAAACAAAAAACAAAAAACACAATACGAAACAAATAAAGAAAAAAGAAAAACACAAACCACAAACCAAACAACAAAAAACAAGAAGGCCAACACAACGAAACACAATAATCATAAATACTAATAATCAAAACAAAAACAAAAACAAAATGGCAAAAAAAAAACACCAACTGTCTTCTTCTTCGTCTTCTTTCTCTCCCTCCTTCCTTGTCACCTACTAACTATCCCCTCTTTCCTAGCGCCTCCTCTTCTTCCTTGCCTGCAGTCGCCCCGCCCCTTCACAGCCTCCTCTTCTTCCTTGCCTGCGTGCCTGCAGCTGCCTCGCCCCTTCATGGCCTCCGCCTTCTTTTTGTTGGCACCTCCTCCCCTTCATCTTCCTCGCCTCCACCCCGCCTTTTCCTCCTCTTCGTCCTCCACCTCCTCCCTTGCCCCTCCCCTGCGGGTGCCTCCTTTTCTCGGGCCCTACACGTGACCTGCAGGATCGTCACGTGCGGACGTCGAGGCGTGACTGTGTGTTCGTGCGCTGCTAGCAAGCATTCACACGCGAGGACGCGCCTATCGACTCGTTTGTGCGGTGATGCATGCTCAGCCGTTTCTAAGGAGCTGTTCACACGCAGCCTCGGGTACTTATTTTTTATTTCAAAACCCGATTAAAAACCCGAGAAAACACTTAAAAACCTTAAAATACCTTAAAAATCATAAAAATTCAATTAAAAAACAAAAAATAAATGAAAAATACTTTACCAAATTGGGAAATTTTATGGTTTATTTTCCTAGTTGAAATGCAAAAAATCAATTGCATATAAATTACAAATATTTAAAATCCATTGAAAATTGAACAAAATTCATTAAAAATTTAGAAACAGTTTCAAAAAAATTCCACCAACTCATCTGAATATTTCTAGAATGTTCCATTTGCTGAAGATGCTTTACCAAATGGTCAAAATATTATTTTAAGGCAGAAATACTAAATTCAATACCTAAATTCATGGAAAAGTAATTTTCAATTCTGAAAATAAGCTAAAAAATTCTGGATAAATCCAGAAACATTGTTGCAAGTTGATGGTCTAGTTTTCACTCATGGTGGACTATTGAAACCTCACTATAAAAATTTATAATATATTCATGTGTTTTATTTATCCCATTTTAATCATATTTTAACAAACAAACAAATAAACATCGGATATCACGTTTAAAATATAAAAAAAACCCTAACAATACAATCAACAAAAACAAAAACAAAACAAATTGCACACATCAAATAAATATACTTCTACTAACCTTGCCTTGACGTGTCATATCATTTTTAGTTCGTTGTTTTTTTTTCTTTTTGGACTGCTGCTTGCATCTTGGGATTGAGACATGCACATTCCATTTCATTGCATACACACATATCCACTTCCAGCTACTTTTCTTTTTCCCTTCCAAATTTTTATTTTCTGCTACCCCAAAATTTACAATTAATTCTTAAAATGAATCCTAAACACCACCATGGCACGCACATTCACGCCAAACACACCTTTTTCTAATAAATTAAAATCAAACCACCGTTCACTTTGCATGCGCTACTTGCGCCTCAGAGGCACCTTAATTTTAAATAAAAATGAACCAGTCGTCATCACAAAAATGCACGCGCTGAAAAAGAAGAGCACTTCAGACACATCAAATTTTTAATCACTGAATATGCATTTAGAGACCTGAGTCTGTGTATCGAAGTCTGGGATTTGTTAAAAGCACCGTTTCACATTAATAAACTATAACTAACAATTTAAAAATGAACCGTCATTTTCTTATTAAGGTTTACAACCTAATAAAATTTCAACAATTGTAAATAATTTATTAAAACAAACCCTTCACTAAAATCATTCCCCTCATTGTACTTTTTTCCGTTTTCAATAAATACGCTTCGTGGGATGGGCACGTGCAGTCTTTCAAGTTGTTATTGCTTACCGAAGTTCTAGTTATATCCTGAGAGGGTTATTAAGATATTATGGTTTGATTGTACAATACGATTACGGATGCGGTCTGTAGTTTTCTTTTTTGCCTGCTACAAGGTCTCGGGTGCATGTTTGTTGCATAGCATGAAGCTTTCGGTTGCATATGTGTAGAGGTCATGCCGAATTTTTTCTAGGATGTGGATTGTTTGGGGTGATCAGTTGGTTAGTCATGAGTATGTGTACTTATTCTGGTCGATTTCTTTTTGACAGATATTCTGTTGTTTTGCAGGCATTCAGTGTGATTGTCTGTGTGTGTGGTGTGTGCGCATATTCCATCTAAATGGCGCCTCAAGCTCCTCCTATTTAGTATGTCCCATTAATCAGTAGGGATTATTCTTCCTTAATGACTTTTGAGCCTATTGCGAAAGCTGACCTTGCATCTTTTGTGGCTGCTCCACTCCCTCTGATTCCAGACGATCTAGCCCTTTATGATGAGTTTCTCACATCATACAGTAAGAAATCGGGCTTGGTTCGTGGTACTTCCATGGTCCTAACACCTAGAGGGTTAGGGAAGGCTTTGTCTCTTCTCTACAAAGGAGAACTCTTTGTCACAGCCCAACAATTATTCTCAAATGAAGAGATCCTCAAGCTGTTACAGAAGCAGACTAAAGAGATCCTTGATGGCAAGAAGGTGATTAACACTTGAGGAGTGTTTTTCTCAATGATCACTGATCCTCTTTGCAAGCTAGTTTGCCAATTTCTCCAGGACATGCCAAGACACCATCTCATTATTTGTCCAAGGAGCTCTTCACAGCCTCCAGGATGGTTTTAAAAGGGGTTGCCATTGACTGGAGTACTTACCTTCTTACGAAGATGGACCAGCATTTTATCAAGGTGACTAGAGGAAATGTTACCAATGTAACCTATGGTTCATATTTATATGCTTTCTTGACATATTCAAGCCTTAAGAAGGGTGGTTTACCTCCTCCTCCACCTGATCTAGTCCCTCCCCCTCCACCTTCAGAATATTCAGAACCCATTGATATAGAGGATATTGATTCCTCTCCTCCGTTGGTCATTCAACAGAAGCGCTTGAAGAGTATAGCAGAGACAATTTCACCAGTCATTCCTTCCGTGTCAGTTCCTGCTAACTTTGGAAGTGACCTCCCTACCTACCTCACATGCAATAACTTATTTAGGGCACATCGAGAAGATTCTTTGGATATATCAGCTCCTTCGCTGAACAGCTTAGTGACAAGGGATGCCATTCCTTTCCTTTGTAACGACATCCAGAGCTCTATTGAACTCTCAGTGCAACTTGTTTTCAACAGTTATATGCTTCTTTCTATGAAGAATTGATGTAATCCAAAGACCAGATGCATAAGGCAATCACAGAGTTAGCCTTTGCTAAAGACACTCTTTTCCGATCTATTTAAGCAGATGGAGTAGCAGACACAAATGATTGAGACCCACAGAGAAGAAATATCTTCTTTGAAAACTCAGTTAGTAGAAGCTTAGTCAGAGGTCACTCGAGTTTCAGAAGAGAAAGAGAAAATGTCCAAAGAAGCTCAAGAGTTTAAGACTCTTCTGAATACAAAACTGTCAGCTTTGCAGGCTGCTCACAATACAGTGGAATTCCAAGCTTTCCAAATTAAACAGTTGAAGGACCAACTGGCATAGTCACGGTCCATCCCTCCAAGTCGTAGTGTCCCCGTGATTCCTTCTATATCTCAGCAAGACTTGGTAGTTCTCCAAAGACACGCCACATTATGTCCATTGTAAAGTGAAAAGATTGCAGTCCAGGATGGATTTATTATGGTTTACATTTGAGCAATTTCAGGAGTATGTTCCTCCCGACCATTCTTTTTTGTCCACTATCAGCTGCGAAAGTTGGCCTTCTATATTAAGCTCTCACAACGATGGATCTCCCTCTTCCAGAGCATGGTTGGAGTGGAGCCTGGTCTTCTGATTTGTTGACGGAAGTTGTCCGTATGGTCTTTGAAGATTCCGTGATGACAGATACCATGTTGCAGTCTTATATGTATCTACAAGGTGATCTGTTAATTCTAGATGATGTAGATCTTGCTTGGTATGTAGGGGATGTGGTCTTACAAGCTGCCTTATATGTCAACCATTTGGAGTTGAGGATAGATGAAATGTTCCAGTGCTATTCTTCTAAAGTGGCTACTTGCCCTGACACTTTATGGCATTTCATGATTGATTTTTGTAGTCCTAAACTAGCGATAGAATACAACCTCTACTCATGTGCTGAACACTAACCAACTGAGGGAGGATCTTTTAGCTTATCTTTCCAAGAACTATCCATTTGATTCATCCTTCTTTGATGCCTACCATCGATGATCTGTTTTAGGTCCCTCTGTTCCTAGCTTATTGTATTATCAACAAATGGCCCTTGGCTATGATGCTTATTTTTCCCTTTATCAATCCAACTCAGCAGCCATCTTACCTCTCCTTTTCCAACCTCAGGGTGTTTTCCTCAAATTCCAATATTTACCTATTGTTCTTTCATTGAAGATCGAGTCTTTTCCCCTTCTCCACCTTGTCCTTCCCCATCTATCCATATACCTTCTACTTTTCTTGCTTATCAATTAACACATTTCTTAACCGACTCACCTAAATTTTCAACTAATCCTTCTTTATCTTATTCCTCATTTTATGATTTTGTCTACCCATCTCTTCATCCTCTTTTACTCATTCCTCTTCCATCTCCTACAACTTCTATTTCTCAACCCCCTTAGTTGCTTAGTGGGTATGAAGGATTTGATCAGCAGACTCCAAGAAGAAGAGGATGGAGCTCAATTGATTCTCTCACGGGACCATAGATTAATTGGCCATTAATTCTAGGGGATTGGACAACTGCTAGTCAAGCGTACCAAAATTATCTCCATTTTTCCCAACAATATTCACAATCTCTCGATCCTTCAGTGATATTGACAGCCCATTTTGCTTGGTACCTAGCATATATGCATAGGCATTCCCATAACGATCAAAAGGCCATTCCAAAGCTATGTATGAATGTTAATGTGAACATTGATTCTCAACAATTGGATGTCCTATATTTTCATGCCCTTTGTTTACCTAACAAATACCTTGTTTTACTAGAATGGATGTGTTGCCTTCAATTCTTTCAGAATCCTCCAAAATCTTTTGTAAATGAATCCTTATCCATGGATCGCTTTCGTAATCATCAAGATTTCAAGAGGGATCATCTTCATTGATACCCCTGAATGTATCTTCTATGCTTCTTAATGATATATTTTTTTGGAGGTGCCATTCAAAAGGTTGTTTTGTGTTTGTGATGTATTAATTTGTATGTGATGATTTCGTGCTGGTTGAATAATTTGTTCGAGAGCTCTCTTTTTGACTATTGACACTGATGGTGATGGTGGATGGCAAGCCTATGATGCAAAGATGAGGAACCTCTTATATCCTTTACGAAATTTTCACAACTTTCTATTGTTTATAAGATATGTTAATGCATAACGATGTTTCCCCTTAGTAGTATTCTTTCTTAGATACAGGTGATAACTTGGGGTCGTGCTTGGGTGATTATTAAAGATACTAAAGAAGATTGAATTGAGCTCTTTACTGAACTTACATTCTTCTTTTCCTTAGCTCACGAGGATGCTTCCTTTCTAAGTGTGGGGATATGTTGAGAGAGGAAAAAGAGTGAATTTTTGACTGATTTTTGTTGTTTTTGAGGTCTGAATTGTTGATTTTTGATGGATTTTGAGTGATGTTTGGTTGTTTTTGGAAGTGTTTGAGAGTGTTTTGGATGATGTTGATTATGTTTTGGAAGCTCATGATGATTCTCAGTAGAAATATAAAGCTCTGCGATATTCTGGTAGGTTCTGTTGAGATCAAAATGGCATCGCGTGTTTTACGTCTTATTAGAGTGCCTTAGCTGCAAGGCAGGTATCAAGCGTGTCTATCGTTCCATCCCCCCGGGAAGACCTGAAGTTGCAAATCAGGACACGTCAGTAGGGAATACATTGCCATGTTAGCGAAGAGTGCCACGTCAGCTGGCTACTCTATCGAATATCAGTTTGGTAGTTGGATAGTTTTTCTACATTATTTTATGCAGTCGACTTGGTGCTGGGCACTTTTTATTTCTTGGCTATTTATAGTTAGTGTGTAGCACATTCTTAGGATATTGTTAACCACTTTGGCAATCCCTTGGAATGCGTCAATGATGATTGATATATCTATTTCCTCAACAAAATCATGGAAGAGCTAGCAAAGGTCTACAAGATTAGGCATCAAAATCTACCCTCATTACCCTAGATCCAATGGCCAAGGCAAAGTTACCAATCACATGCTTTGTTTGATCTTAACAAGGACAATTACAAAAATCTCCATGATTGGGATGGTTGACTTATAGAGGCTCTCTTGGTTGTAATATCCCTGCGCGGACTATGGGAACCCCTCCTTAGTAATTAAAAATAGTTGAAAAATTCCCTCCTGTCATTGTCGAGATGACAGGTGGGGGCGAGGGGGAAAAGGGAAAGGACGAAGGGGAGATAGCAAATGATGTGGAAGGGGGAGAGGAGGAAGTCGACATGGATGAGGATGACGATGATCGCGAGGCAAGGAAGGAGGCAATGATGACAATAAAGAAGAAGAGGATGAAGAGGCAGATGATGATGGAGATGATAACATCCCCCCCTCCCCCTCCCCCCCCGTAAATGAAAAAGAGAGAGGTACCACCTCCTTCCCCACTTTGCTACCAAGAGAGAGAGAGATAGATATAGATAGATAGATAGATAGATAGATAGATAGATAGATAGATAGATAGATAGAGAGAGAGAGAGAGAGAGAGAGAGAGAGAGAGAGAGAGAGAGAGAGAGAGAGAGAGAGAGAGAGAGAGAGAGAGAGAGAGAGAGAGAGAGAGAGAGAGAGAGAGAGAGAGAGAGAGAGAGAGAGAGAGAGAGAACAAGAAGGATCTCCTTCTTTTACCCACTTTAGAAGGTGACCACACGCGATTAACCTTATCCTTGTCTCCATGAGCTTATTCCCCTACCATTGCGATAGAAGGAAGTTGCTTTGCACGCCATCTCTCCGACGAGAGAAAGAGAGAGAGAAAGATTTATAAGCTGAAAGTATGGCCCCAAAATGGAGGGTGACACGCACCAATGGAAATCCCATGTCCAACAATGGAGCCACCGGTGAAGGCATTATCGTCAATACAAATGCAACATTTGGTATGGTTAAGTCATCTCTGAATACCTAGGTACTAATTGCCATCTCCGTTATTCATTGAGATATAGGCATGCGCATGAATTCATTTTAACAAGTAGCTTGAATTCATTTTTTGATAGTTAACAAACTCATAGGGGATCATAGGTTAATTCTTTCCGCAGCCATAGATTACCATTGTATATATATATGCATATGGCGCATTGAGGTTTACACAAATCCTTGTACCCAAATACAATCATTGCATCCCATTGCTATGTGACAAAATCATATGTAGCAAGAAAAGTGTATAAGGTTACCTTGAGGGTTGTGCATATACATAGTACATGCATGGGAAAATTTATATGAAACATATACCGATGGTACACAAATTGATCTTGCATTAAGGTCTTTCTAACATCACGAACTATTAGTTCATTGGGAACTCGAAGTTGTGTGTAGCTAGTACAAACAATAATCATTAGGATTAAAAATACGACGCCTTGAGATCCATCCGATAGTGACTATGTTTATCAATCCTATTTTGGGTTGGACTAGATGCAGACATCTCCAAGCCTCAAAGGCAAGGGAAGAACTCAAGGGATTAGGAAACCTTGGGATCAAGTATAGACCAATATTTCTAAACTTGTTGGGAAAAGGGTCAGGTTGTCGATCAATGTAAGTGCTCAATAGAATTTACATTCTTGCATAGTTGTATGAGGCCTTGGCATGTGTCGTTGCCGAAGTGTTAAGTAACTTTTGCATAGAATTGCTTAGATACCAAGAGGGAGAGAAAATGTGTGATGGGAACGTTATTGCGACTATTCCTACAATGTTTGGGAAAGAATACCATTGTTTTCGTTGGTTGATCAAACAACACTTTAAATGCTTTTACAATCAATTGATTGTTGGATTGTGGTTTGGATGATTATTCCAAGTGCTTGTGATTGTTGGAAAATTCATGGCAAGGGTCTATGATGACAACTTGCCATGGGGATAAAGGAATGTCTTCATTAGGGCTAATTGCCTTGATTATGTTTGATTATTAATTGGATTAATTAAGAAAATAATATTTTTGTGTGGGTCGATCATCTCCAAGGTCATGCCGCATTTCAATTTGAGAGGGCACTACTCGATTCAAGGGCCAAAGGTCAAGTGGTGAAAAGGCCAACCACGGAAGTTGTGTCTCACTCCTAGGTTGCTTGGGGTCAGGTGGAGCTCTGGACACCCCTTGCTAGTCTAGAATGGAGTTGAAGAATATTGTGATAGCATCTCTTGATAGGCATAGGTTCCCCATTCTATTGTGAAGATAATATTGGATTGATCTTCTTCTGCATTTTGCACTTGATTGTATCCAATGAATTTGTCCAACAAGGAACATAGTTCATGTCTTGCCAATATATCTAGTAACTGATCCATGAAAAGGATACAAAAATAATATTTCTTCACTTTTGAATTGAGCTTTTGAAAATATAGATAGATGCAAAGCTTCCCGTTCTTCTTAGGCATGACCACAATAGGCAAAACCCATTCACTATTGGCCACTAGATAAACTCTACTTCTAAAAGCTTGAACAACTTAGTCTTCACTAGAGCAGAGTAATTAGGACTCATTCATCATTGACATTAATGTATTAGCTTGGAGTTAGGCTCTTTGTTAATGTGATGCTAACATACAGTGGGATCTATTCCCTTGAAATCCTTGCAAGACCATGCAAACACATCTAGGTTTTCCTTGAGTAAGTCATGCAAGGCCATTGACTCCTCTTTAGGAAAACCACTACCAATGTTAAGATGACATTCCATTCTGTTTGTATCCATAAAGGTTAATTTCTTCTCACCTTTCACTTCTGTTATGAATGTGTCTCACATAGCTTTGGGTATATGCGAGACTCTTGTAAGGGAGTTGCCTCTTTGCCTAATGCTCTACTAGAATTTGTTTCTATTGCAACAGGTTTTGAACAGTTTGATGCCATGTGGGGGAGGGATGAAATGGAAGGATGATTTTTTTTAACTGTAATTTAAATGGGACCACCTCTTGACTAGATGATTCCTCTTTTGATGATGGATCTAGAAATTTCATATAAGAGGGAACTTTTAGCTTCTTTACTTCTATTGATTTGGTGCACTTTGGCATGGGGCCTCATCATTATCTTTCTTTGTGAAGGGTTTTTGTTCAGGGAAATAGGAACCACTAATAAAGGAAGTCTTATTGTGTTTGATCCACCTCTAGTACATCTTCTATATGCTTTGGGAACCATTAATCAATCTGAAGCGAATCATTGTCATTCAACCTAAACCTAGCATGTCTACCAATTTCACCATATCTGCATGCTATCTATGCAGTAATAGCTAATAAGCACCTAAACTTGTGTTCATTAGATAGGACCAACACTTTAAAGAAAAACAAAGTTAATGTCTCATCCCATGCACCTGCGCTTCGAGAAGAATTGAAATACTATCTAAATCTCCTTGACTGACTGTGAAACCCCTAGTAAAATATAAGTGCTAGCCTCCTTTAGTGAATTGCTTGTGTTTGCCTAAACTTGTTGTGACACCTCCATTTCCAAGGTAGACAAAGTTATCATAGTTGACCCTTAGCTTCCTTTTTGATGCTCTAGTAACAATTAAAATAGTTAATGTCAATATATAGAAATTTCTTCATTATATGGTTGTCACCCCCCACTAAAGTCACTATGACTTCTTCATCTTTAGTATCATTTTCTAACTATATGGATTCCTCTTCATCACTTCTAGACTCATTCTATTTAAACTTTATTGTTGCTTCTATAGGGGCTTTGTAAGAGAAGAATAAGCTTTCTGTTTCCAACTCCTCTTTTATCTTTGACTCAAGGATTGAAAGGAAAATATTGCATCCATCCTTCAATGTCTATGCCCGAACCGGCTTTCACAAATTACTTTGGTATCCAACCAATAGGAGGTATTTGTGAGAGTGTGCAACACAGAGAGAAGGAGTGAAAGAGAATGCATGAGAGAGAATGAATAATGTGACTGCAATGGCTAAAGGTACAAGGCTACAACAACTAGCCCCAACATGCAACTCTACGCATCAGTGTGGGCACCTAATAGTATATCAAGGGGATAAGAGAATGAGGAGGGCTTGCTGATCACAAAGGATCAATGATGGATAATAAATGTGGGAGGGTAGGCCACCTATATATAGGCAAAAAATATGAAAAACCCTAAATGTGGTCAAATCACTAAAAAAATAGTCAAAAGTGCACAAAAAAATGCAGTAATGTCCTCTCCATCTAAAGTGTCTAAAATACATAAAATGATAGAAAAAGACAATGTCAGAGCTTCTAATATCCTCATCTAACTTAGACTGAGGCTCATAGTTAGGAGATGCAGATCCAAGGGTGGTAGGAAGAGTGCCAATGCCAATGTAGTCTGCTGTGATGAAGAAAGCTAGCAAAGGAGCAAGACCCCCTCTCTCTTCATATAAACATCCAATCAAATGGAAGGCCAAAGAAAAATAGAAAAGGAGAGGCCTCGAATGGATCACTCCTAAAAAATCTAGTTGGAGATGGGTGAGCCAAGCCACTAACCCAACTTGAGATGATAGCCAGGAACTATCGAAGGTGTTAGAAGCTACATAGAGACAATAGGAAACATGGGCCAATTGGCAAGGAATGGTGGCTTGATGATGAAGAAAAGGGGTAGCCACATAAAAGAAATGCCCAAAGTAGACTAAAAACCCTAAAGAAACTCCTCACAATCTTGGGAACCCCTCTCTAAAACACAAAGGGCCAGGAAATCCATAGTTTCATCACCAATATTGTCCCCCTTTGAAAGGGATGTGAGGTATGAGGGAACCACTAGAGGAGATGGTGGGCGATGGGATGGAGCTTGTGGGAAAAATGATGCACAATAGAAAATGATTGTAGCTATAGAAAGATGGCTTGGAAGGCCTTGCACAATGGAAGGCAATGGAGCATAGATATCCCCCTCTTGGATCAACCTATCACAAAAGTGGCTCTTGTAGCAGAATCCTCAACAAAGATGGCCGTCTTAGTGAGGACATTGTGGGTCCCAAGTCTAGGAAGGCCACGAATAGAGAAGAGAGAGAAGCCCAAGTCTGGAACATATAGGGCCTTAGAAACAGAGCTCGATGGACAGTCGTCATGTTCCTATGGTAAATGCAAATCTACCCTGATGTTGGCTTGCTATGAGGTCATCCAACACCAAAAGGAAGTCACCTTGGTTAGCAAAGACCAGCCAGTTGGAAATGTAGTAGAGAAAGGATATTGTTCATCTGTAAATTGGCAGCCCAATAGAGAACAATGCCACCAAACTAAAAAGAGATGCCACCTAGCCTTAAAGGATGATGCCTAGCAAAAAGGAGGATGCTCAGTAGAAAAACACAGATTCAAGAAGGGATTCTTGAAGAAAAAAAAGGCAATGCAAGTCCTATTCTTGCAGCAAGTGTACCAGGGGAACATCTAGATAAAAATGCATGTGACATAGGGCCTAGTTATGTAGCATGCATGCCGATGCTACCTATAGAAAACACAAGTTTGTTTTAGTGTCTCTCCCAACCAATACTAGAATGGCCACCTAGCTTTTTTGATGCCACTACCAGGGTGTAGTAATGGTGCCATCCAACTTAGTAGAGGCCATCCAAGAGAAAAATATAAATCTGCCCTCATAAACACAACCTAAAAAAACAGTTGGAAATAGGCTACCCTATCTTATTTGACTCCAAGTGCAAGGTCTACAACACGTGGGGATGATGCCTGATAAGTTTTGTCACAGAAAACATGCTCCTCTTCAAGATCTCTGACTCCCACATGTGACTCTGATTGCATGTGAGAGTGCACAACAAAAAGAGGATAGGGAGCACAAAGAGAAGAATGAGTCAATGAGAATGTAGGAGAGAGAAGGAATGATGTGAGTGCAATGGGTGAAGGTACAAGGATACAATAGTCAGCCCCCCAACATGCAGCTCTACACATTAGTATGGATAGTAGATGGTAGTATAGCAAGGGGATAAGAGAATGAGTAGAGTTATTTGATCACAAAGGATCAATGATGGATAATGAAAGTGGGAGCACAGGCCACCTATATATAGGTAAAAATATGGAAAAATCTTAAATGTGGTCAAACCACTAAAAAATAGCCAAAAGTGCACAAAAATAAATACACTAATGTGCCCTCCGTCTAAAGTATCTAAAACACATAAAATGATAAACAAAGACAATCAGAGCTCCTAATGTTCTCATTTGACTCAGACTGAGGCTCACGCGCAGGACGTGACCACACAAGACACACATGGCTATTAACAATATTCACCCATTGATAAAGACTTTGCTTCCTTGGGTAATTCGCTTATAGTGTCAACTATTACAGATATTTACTTTGGAAGGATTTGCCTTACGGTGTCTTCTTCTACATAGGTTTTATCTTCTGTTTATTTGGCAAAATTCAAGGAGACTTCTAGGGATGTGGATCCATTTCCTTCTTAAGAGCCATATAGCTTCAAGGCTACTTTATTTACTCCTCTATCGAGGGTTGTTCCTTTGAATCAATCATTCCTTACCCTTGCTTTGAGTACCCACGGCCTTCCCAAAATGAGTAGGTAAGAGCTTCCCTATGAGTTAGATTTAATCACCAAATAGGCTAGCTAGTAATCTCTTTCTTACAAAGTTTGCTTGACATATGGGAGGGTACATTAGAAAAAAAATGAACTCACAAATGGGCCCTTAAAAATAATATGGTTTAAGATGTGGGCCTTTTGGATTGTCCAATAGGAAGGCTAGATGTTGACATCCATGGAAGGTGAATCTTCTCTCTCTAAATCTTGGGTTTAAACAAAAAAGGGGTAGTGGGGGATTTTAAAAAAGGGAGAATGAATAGTACACAAATTTTGAGTTTCTTTCACCTCGTATTTCCCCCCTTTTTTTAGAGAATTTTCAATTTCAGTTTTTTTCTCTTACGAAATCAGTTTGACACAAAAGTTGAGCAACATATCACTTTCCCTGTCTTCTCTATACTTGTGAATTCTCATCTCTATTGAAGCTCCCTGTTGTTTGAGAGTAATTAGGGTTTTGAGTGTTTTGCTTACCTATGCACTTTCTTCTCCATGCAGCTCTAGATTTTGGGCAAAACACATGTGCCCATCTCTCTTTGCGTTTTCTCTTCTTTGCTATTTTGTAACGTGCTTACCTATCGATAGTCCAATCACGTTTTAACAATCCATTGATGAGAAACGAATCTAAGCGTCGCTATCCATCACTCCCATGGAATGTTTTGGGGTTTTTCGCCTATGGCTTTCTGAGTTCGCCTCGCAACAGAATGTTCGCGGCCGAACCCACTAGGATTGGCTCAAATCTAGGTTCCTAGTGGTCAAGGTCTCTTGATAGCATTCTAGCGTGGGGTCCTAGACATCCTACTTTACACAGAGATACCCAAGATGAAGCAGACCCATGCCACACTTGGTTCAAGGAGAATGGAAAATGAGAGGGATGCACCGCTCAGCCTCTCTTCCCATAGGGCATAGTCCCATTCTGGTCCCCTGAAATTGCATGAATTGGGTTCTAACTCAACAATATCTAAAGGTGAACTATGGTAAAACCTTGTGAGAAGCCTCCCAGTTCTCTCAGACCACCCTGCCGAGGGGTAGACCCATCAGGGGTTCTGCCCACCCACTTCTCTTCATAGCTTTAGTTTTCTAATTAGGTCCTATCACATTTATATGCGACACTTAAAATCATCTTCCTTAATTAAGCCTTTTAGGGAACATGATTCGTTTGCGTAATTTATGTCACAAATATGAATACAGAGCAAGCAGTCCTTTGTCAAACAAGTTTCTTAATTTATCTCAAGTTAATCTTTGTCTCTTGCCCATACAGGAGAATTATGTATCCCCTTGTGTCTAACAAAAATACCCCTTGTGCCTTGCAGAAGTAACGGGTCCAAATCACATGGCACCACAAATTCTATTCTTTATCTAGAATAAGATCTTCCAATGCTATAGATGTTGGGCTCACGATAGTCTCCAACTCTGAGCCAAGGGGTGTCCAGAGCTCCACTAACCCCAAGCGACCTAAGAATGAGACACACTTTTCGTGGTTGGCCTTTTCATTACTCAACCTTCGGCTCGTGAATCGAGCAGTGCCCTCTCGGGTTGAAATGTGGCATGACCTTGTAGATAATCCATCCACACAAAATATCATTTCTTAATTAATCCAATTAAGAACCAAGCACAATCAAGGCAATAAGCCTAATATCATCTTCTAAGAAAAAACATTCCTTTATTCCTATGGCAACTTGTCATCATAGACCCTTGCCATGCATTTACCATCAAACACAAGCACTTGGAATAATCATTGAATTCACATCCCCCAATCAATTTAATGCAAAAGCATTTAGGCCGTTATTTGATCAATAAAAAAAAACAATGGTATCTTTTTCCAAACATTGCATGAATAGTCACGATAAACTTTGCATTGCGTATTTGCTCTCCCCCTTAGGATCTAAGCGACTCCATGCAACATTTACTTAACACTTCCTCCATTTGGGTAGGAAATATGTCGAAGTTTCAACATTGCTCAAGACATGAGTTCTAATAATCCCATACTTTGATTGATAACTGAACCTTCTTCCTAATGAGTACAAAAGCATTGGTCTTTCTTTTGACTTGGGGTTTCCTAACCCTTGAGCTCTTCGTTTGCCTTTGAGGCCTAAGTTTGTTTGTATCTATTCTAGTCCTTGAATAGGATTGATAACATCATAGTTATCGGATGGTGGATCTCAAGGCATCTCAATTTTAGCCCTTATGATCACCATTTGTGTTAACTATGCGCAACATCAAGACTCCCAATCTATCAAATATAAGCTATTAATGGAGCTTGGACAAAGGTCTACTAGAGCTTTGATAATGATTCTTTTCTAGACTAAGCTACTTGCCATGCAATCCTTTAGGCTTGCAAGTTGCAACATATACCTTCAAAGTGAGGAAAATGCACCTACTATTGTGAGGACATGCTTGAAGCCTTAAATGTTGTTTATGAATTCATTGCATATCATCTAAATACAATTAACTTCTCTTGATACATGCATTTGGGGAATTCAATCCTACAAATACTTGCGATGCAGTTTATCCTTTTAAATGTCCTATTCTCGCGTGGCATAATATGGGTCTAATTCTCCTCATTCGGGAAATCAAAGCAAGCATCTGTTAATTTGGAAATACATTACTTATATGACTGGTATCGCATGCGGATTGGCAGTGATGCCCTCACACGATGCTTCATTGCTTGTTAAGGGATTGCCATGGGTGTGACAATTTTCACTTGGGTGCCATCCTCGATCTCTTCTCTTTTAAATGTGCTTCACACAAGACTTTTGCCTCTTGTACTTGATTAGCGAGGGCCAGTTGGGGAGTAAAGAGCTTGCGATCGAAGAATAATCATGTGGAAACGGGACATGGGTCCACGGCCAACAGGAGAGAAGGAATGCATGTGGACACCCTCTATGGAGGGGAAGAGAAAGGGTCTCTCTCCCACTTTCTCTCTCTCTCTCTCTCTCTCTCTCTCTCTCTCTCTCTCTCTCTCTCTCTCTTTCCCTCTTCTTCTTCTCTCTCTCTCTCTCTCTCTCTCTCTCTCTCTTTCTCTCTCTCTCTCTCTCTCTCTCTCTCTCTCTCTCTCTCTCTCTCTCTCTCTCTCTCTCCTTCTTCTTCTTCTTCTTCTTCTTCTTCTTCTTCTTCTTCTTCTTATCTCTCTATCTTCTCACCTCTCCCTTTCTATCCCCCCACCTCTCTCTCTCTCTCTCTAGCCAAGGGAGCAAGAGGTAGTAAATACCTTTTTTTTTGGTTCCCTTAAGGGGGGAGGGGGTGTTTTATATTTGTGTTGGGGGTGTATAATTGGGGGGGGGCATGTGGAAGAGGTGTGGTGGTGTCTCCCGACCCTCCACCTGTCATAAAGCATGGCAGCTCGCTTGACAGACTTGTTGAGGTGGTCTGGGGGGTGGTAGGCCCATGGCCTCCCCCTCAACTTCATCTCCAATCAACTTCATCACGTCGATTGTTGCCTGCTCCCTCTCTCTCAACGTCATCATGTCGTCTCCCCCTCCATGTCAACATCTCCAGCTGACTTCATCTTCCTTCTCTTCGTCTTTTTCCCCCCTTTGCCACCTATCGGCGACGACAGGGGGTTAAAAGAAAAAAAAATCAATTAAATTATTAAAAGGGGAGTTTATGGGCTGCGGATGTTATATCCTTTCCCCCTTAGAGAACTCGAGATGTCCTCATCTTAGAAGGACTAGGGGAGACAAGCACTAATGGGGCTTTAAGGCCTGTGGATGAAGATCCACCATGCGTCTGCTGCACTATTCTTAATGTTTCAAGTAGTGCAACTCATATTATTCCAATTAACTGTAGGTACAAGAGTAGGATTCATTCTCAATATAAGTTGTGCTATATGTCGATTAAACTTCTAGAATTTCTAGTCATCCTAATAAGGTCTAGTGTATTCTAGGTCTTCGTCTTCATCCGATTCCTCTATGTATCCATAGATTGCACTTGTGTAGCTTCATTTCCTTGGAGGATCAATGTATTTTGGACTCAAGTCAAGACAATTAGCTTGGATGTGTCCTAGATCATTGCAATGGAAGCATTGATGGTAGGGACATCTCCTACACGGATGTTCCCTATCTCTCCGCACATGTGGCATCTCTTGTCTTGATCTCGGGAAACATATTTGTCATAATTTCCCGAATTAAGTTCTTGATGATTGGCTTTGCTCAAAGTAACGCATCTTGCAAGTTCGCTGGATGCATCGCTTCTAAACGGTGGTTCAGAGGAGTGTTTAGGCCATGGCAAAACTTGGGTACTTACTGCGCAATATCCATAGTTGGCTCGTATTTTAGTAGGGTGAGAAACTTTGAGTAATAAGCCTCCAGGGTTAATTCCAGTTGTTTTAGCTTGAAGAATTCATTCATCCTAAAAGTCTGATAGGTCAGCGGAAGGTAATGTCAGCGTACAACATCTTTCAGTTGAGCCCAAGTAACAGGGGCTTCAGGAATACCTTTATCTTTGCACCATTGCTTCCACCATATCCGAGCGTGGCCAACAAACTTAAGTTTGCCTATCATTGCTTGATTGGTAGAGGCATTTCCCATAGCAGAGAAATAATTGTCCATCAACTCAATTCATATCTCTGCCTTTGCTGCGACATCTATCCCTTCTCCATCAACCTCGGGTGCCATAATTTTCTTGAGAAGGAATTTATTCTCTTGCATGTCAGCATTTGTGGTTGCAAAAGGTGCATGACAATCAAACCATACCACTTAGGTTATTCCATTTAGGATATAACTACGAACCATACATAAATCAATCCCATATCATTATGAAGTTTTGCTTTGATACAAACTGTAAAGTGCCCATCTATTGGCTGTCCAAGCATGTTTTAGCAGTCCATCGAGAAACAGATTTAAGTGTCGCTGCCCCACACTCCCATGGAATGTTCTGGGGTTTTCTGCCTCGGGTTTCCTGAGTTGCCACCTCGCAATGAAACGTTCATGGCTGAACCCAATAGGATCGACCTGAAATATAGGTTCCTAATGGTCAAGGTCTCCTGACAACATTCTAGCATTGCATCATGGACATCCTACTTTACGCAAAGATACCCAAACCGAGGCAAACCAATGCCACACTTAGTTCAAGGAGAATGGGAAATGAGAGGGATGCGTTGCTCAACCTCTTTGTCTGTAGGGCGTAGTTCCATTCCAGTCCCCTAAAACGCCATAAATCGGGTTCTAACTTAACAATATCTAAAGTCAAACGATGGTAAAACCTTATGAGAAGCCTCCTAGTGCTCTGGAATCACCCTGGAGTAGGATAGACCTGTCGGGGGTTCCGTCCACCCACTTCTCTTGATAGCTTTAGTTTTCTAATTAGGTCCTACCATATTTATATGCGACACTTAAAATCAGCTTCCTTAATTAAGCCTTTAGGAAACAAGGTTTTTTTGCATAATTTATGTCACAAACATGAAAATAGAGCAAGCAGTCCTTTGTCAAACAAGTTCCTTAACTTATCTCAAGTTAATCTTTGTCTCCTGCCTATATAGGAGAATTATATATCCCCTTCTGTCCAAGAGAAAAGTACCCCTTCTGCCTTGCAGAAGTAATTGGTCCAAATCACATGGCACCATAAATTCTATCCTTTATCTAGATAGGATCTTCCAATGCTACAGATGTTGGGCTCACGGCAGTCTCTAGCTTTGCCATCCCGCGGACGATGTCCAGAGCTCCACTGGCCCCAAGCGACCTAGGAGTGAGACAAACTTTTCGTGGTTGGCCTTTTCATTACTCGACCTTCAGTTCGTGAATCAAGCAGTGCCGTCTCGGGTTGAAACGCGGCACGACCTTATAGATGATCCACCCACACAAAATATCATTCCTTAATTAATCCAATTAAGAACCAAGCACAATCAAGGTAATAAGCCTAATATCATCTTTCAAGAAAAAAACATTCCTTTATTCCCATGGCAACTTGTCATCATAGACCCTTGCCATGCATTTACCATCAAACACAAGCACTTGGAATAATCATTGAATTCACATCTCCCAATCAATTTAATGCAAAAGCATTTAGGGCGTTATTTGATCAATCAACAAAAACAATGGTATCCTTTTCCAAACATTGCAGAATAGTCGTGATAAACTTTCCATCGCACATTTGCTCTCCCCCTTAGGATCTAAGCGAATCCGTGCAACATTTACTTAACACTTCCTCCATTCGGCTAGGACATATGTCGAAGTTTCAACATTGCTCAAGACATGAGTTCTAATAATCCCTTACTTTGATTGATAATAACCAAACCTTTTTCCTAATAAGTACAAAAGCATCTGTCTTTCTTTTTACTTAGGGTTTCCTAACCCTTGAGCTCTTCATTCACCTTTGAGGCCTAGAGTTGTTTGTATCTATTCCAATCCCTAAATAGGATTGATAACATCGTAGCTATTGGATGGATCTCAAGGCATCTCGGTTTAAGCCCTTATGATCGCTGTTTGTGTTAACTATGTCCAACATCAAGACTCCCAATCTATCAAACATAAGCTATTAACGAGAGCTTGGACAAAGGTCTACTAGAGCTTCGATAACGATTCTTTTCTAGACTAAGGTTCTTGCCATGTGATCCTTCAAGTATGTAAGTTGCAACATATACCTTCAAAGTGAGAAAAACACACCTACTATTGTGAGGACATGCTTGAAGCCTTAAATGTTCTTTATGAATTCATCGCATAGCATCTAAATACAATTAACTTCTCTTGATACATGCATTTGGGGAATTCAATCCTTTGAATACTTGCGATGCAGTTTATCCTTTTCAATGTCCTATTCTCACGCGGCATAATATGGGTCTAATGCTCCTCATGCAGGAAATCAAAGCAAGTATCTATTAATTTGGAAATACATTACTTACGACCGATATTGCATGCAAAATGTCCTTACTTGGGGCTTTGTTAATTGTTGAGGGATTGCCATCTTGGTGCGACAATTTCCACTTGGGTGCCATCCCTGATCTCTTCTCTTTTAGACGTGCTTCGTACAAGACTTCCATGTCTTGTACTCGATTAGTGAGGTCCAATTGGGGAGCGCGATGAGCTTGCGGTCAAAGAATAAACATGTGAAAACGGGGTATGGGTCCGCAGTGAATGGGAGAGAAGGAATGCGTGTGGACACCCTCTACGAAGGAGAAGAGAAAGAGTCTCTCTCTCTCTCTCTCCCCCCCCCCCTCCCACCCCCCCCCACACACACACACACACACACTCTCTCTCTCTCTCTCTCTGTGCAACCAAGGGAGCAAGAGGTGGTAAATCCTTTTTTTTTTGGTTCCCTTAAGGAGGGGGGTTTATATTTGTGTTGGGGGTGTATAATTAGGGGGGGCATGTGGAAGAGGTGTGGTGGTGTCTCCCCACCTTCCACCTATCCTAAACCATGGCAGCTTGCTTGACGGACTTGTTGAGGTGGCCTGGGGGGTGGTAGGCCCGTGGCCTCCTACTCGACTTCATCGTCTCCCTCATTTTTTGCCACATCAATTGTTGCCTACTCCCTCGCTCTCGACATCATCACGTTGTCTCCCCCTCCACGTTGTCATCTCCCGCTGGCTTTGTCTTCCTTCTCTTTGTTGTTTTCCCCCCCTCGCCATCTATCGGTGACGACAGGGGGGTTAAAAGAAAAAAAAATTCAATTAAATTATTAAAAGGTGGGTTATGGGCTACGGAACATTACATATTTTTTCAATAGGATTTCATGTCGTTTCTTATTGTTATTGTTGTTTTATTGTAGAGGTTGTTTTGGGCAGGAGGCAAAGGTGCTCATGTCTCTCTCTCTCTCTCTCTCCTTTCTTCCCCCTCTCTCTATGTGTTGTTTCTCTTTTATGTTGTGTTTTCAATAGAATTTGATGTTGGTTCTAATTGTTGTTTTCTTGCAGAGTTTATTTGGTGCAAGAGACAAAGGTGTTAATCTCTCTCTCTGTTTGGTTTTTTTTTCCTGATGTTATCTTTTCAATACAATATGATGTTAATTCTAACCCTTGTTGTTGTTTTGTTGTAGAGATCATTTTGGGTGACATTGTATAAGTGCTCATCTCTCTCTCCCTCTCTCTTTTTCTCTCTATGTTTCCTCTTTTCTACTGTTTTTGTAGTATACCTCCATGTAAATACTAACTCTTGCTATTATATTTTGCAGAGATAAATTTGGGCAAGATTGGATAGGTGCTCATTTTGTTCTTTCTCCCATGTACTCACACACTCTCTCTTTCTTCCTCTCTACATGATCTCTTTTCTACTATCTTTACAATAGGGTTTGATGCTAGTTCTAACTTAAGGATCAATTATTGTTGCAACACTTAACACAACGTAGAGTAGAGATTCTGTAGCTCAATTTATGAGTAAATCTGCCATAATTTGTGGTGCTAAAATTAATTAATTTAATTAGTGAATTTTATGTTTGATGGGATTGATGTTTTCTTATTTCCATCATTTGCAATGGGTTTTGATAAGCGATTCAATCTTATCTTCAATAGATTAGCTTATAGGTAAATTGGCCCTATTTTGTATTGCTTCTATTCATGCAGTCATCTAGATATTTTTTGTTAAAAGGGATTCATGCAAGTATTTTTGTTAAAAGGGATTCATGCATGTATTTTTTTTGTATATGTAGGTATTGTACAAGGTTTAGGTGAATCACATAATTCTTGATCGACTATTTTGATGTGGTGAGTGATTCCTTTGTGTTGGTTGGATGTTATGGATATGCTGGAAGTCGATAGTTCAAAAATCCTTTCCTTTATTGGTCCTGAATGTCCATTCAAATCTCCATGCCAATTGGCAATGATCCATGAAACTCTTGTATCATATCATCCATATAACGCACAATGTGTTGAGTCTTAGAATATCTCAGGTGTCAATCCAATGTGCCTATTAAGATTTACATACCATGTGGCTGCTATCCTTATAACAACTACTCTATAATACCCACGTTTCATACAATGTATTGAGTCAAATCAGAATCCTATTCATTATAAAAACAATTATTTTGGCAAAATTCTCTAAGTATTCTTATGCTATTCTTTTCATTATATTTCATGTAAATGGTATGATTAAAGTGATGCCTTGAAATTGAATCTATACTTTGTGCCGATGTACATATCCACATGCATTTCGATATCGATGTTTATGTCTATTTACAAAAGTGTAAACATCTCTTAATGCCATGTTGCTTTGTATGGCATATTGGTGATTACTAGATAAACTTAAAATGCTTATTATTTAGGGGTTAATACATACTTCTTTACATCTAATGCGTAGGTTATAATGCCTGAAAGAAGAATAAGCATTCTCTCGATAGAAGTACATAACATAAAATATAAAGAAGGGAATTGGATCACTAATACGTATCATTGCTCGTCTTGGGTACATATGCATCCAAGTATGAAGGGAGCTTTCAAGGTGAAAGCATCTGCAATTGCAGATGTATCAAAGCACTGGAAGGGTAAACTTTTAGCTCTCAGACAAAGGAATGTTGATTCTTACCTTGTAACAAAGGCATTTGTACAACATGTATTCATGCAAAAATAAATATATATTGCGTCCATGTGCCCTTTCAATGAAACATTGCAAACAGTAAGTGTTTGCAACTCATTGAGAACGAGAAATTTCATGATATCTATGTAACTACTTTTCTCGTATTTACAGAAGTATACCCTTTGGATTGTTGTGAGTGGCAAAACGTTGAGAGTTTCATAGGTTCTTTTAAGTGTTACCATCTCGAAATTGGTAGATTGCTCTTTGAGGGGTGTATAGGTAAGCAGCTCACAGAGGACCTTATTTTTTTCTATGACTCCAAGTACATATTGCCCAAAGGGGGTCAAGAATATGGAACCCTTGAGTCTATACACATATCGAATCTCAATAGCATAGAATGGCCATTGTGTAGTAACGACATTTTGCACATGTGTAGCACAAAAATTTTGGTAGACATATTGAATTTTATGAAGCCAAGCACCGGCTCAAAGAATGTACATCTAAGCTGGTTCATGTTGATTGTAATTTTTGCACACATGTTTAAGGAATGTAAGGGTTTGAGACGTATCAAAAGCAGTACATCATGAAAAGTGCATCAGAGGATTATGTAACAAGGATTCTAGGCAAAACTTGGGCATAAAAAATGACTCACAGTCATGAGACAGTGGAGTGTTGAATCACAACAAGGGACATGACTTTCAGGTAAAATTTTTCTCTCTTAATTGACTATTATCTTACTTTGGGATGAATCGGTTAACTTTCCTTTCCAATTATAGGTACTTTGTCACACGATAGACTTTATGCCTAGTGTTCAAGTATCGTAGATGGAGGATGCTCAATGGTAAATGGTTGTGCCTTGATCAAGACATGCATGAAAGTGTAGCTATGGATGTTACTGTCATTTGCGAGGGCCGCAAGCCCCAAGTGTTGCAAATGGAGGATGATTGGCCCTTGAGTATAATGCCCTAGGAAATTATAATGTTAATGCAGAATCCACCTATTAGCTTCTATTTTAAACTAGATGGTAGGATAATTCGAAGCCGAGCTGAGGATATTGTTACTAGTGAAAAGTGTGTGGCTCCTCATATTTTAGAAATTGTAGTGTCTCCCTAAAAATCCCAACACCACAAGTTGTAATATCCAACACCTATAAATTTTCATTACCAATAGAATATTGTCGCTTGCAAACTTGCAATATTTAAAAATTATGATATGTTCATTCTTCTTCTCATTTTCATATCTTTCTTTCTTTGCTTCCTCCATTCTCACACCCCCAACCTTTGTCTCTTCTCCATCTTGCCCTCCTTGAGCTTGCATGGCATACACCAAGCAAGCATGTCGCTGTTTCGGCCCCAGGAAGACCTCACGCCAAGGCCACCACCTGGAGCACAAGGTGGAGCCTCCTCTAGTGCAGCAGCAGGTGCTCCCCATAGAGGACAACGACCACCACAGAATAAGAGGAGATGGAAACCAGGTACAGTCGCCCTTCAGGAGATAAGAAGAATCCAATGCGGATATGAGCTTCTCATCCCAAAAAGTTCTTTTCATAAGGTTGTTCAGGAAGTCATGCAAGACTTGGAGTTGAAAGGGATGGGAAGATTTTGGGTGCGAGTGCAGGATGGCCAGCAGTAGGAAGGTGGATTGTTGTAGCTATGAAGGCCCTACAAACAACAGAGGGGTTTCTCATCGACTTGATGATACACATCTAGCGGCCATCCATGCAAAGCATGTCACAATCACAGATAAAGACATGAACTTTATCGTTCAACTTTGACACGGCAAGGGGACTCCTCCATAGGTTATGAGATTAATGATGCAAGGTTTTGTAATGAGTGTTATAGCACCATAGCATCTTGGAAGGCCAAAATTTTTTTATACTCTGCCACATTGGAATATTTATTTATATATATAAAATATGTCATGCGATGTACACAGAATTAAAATAATTGAGTAATGTTTTGTTTTATTTTTTGAAACATACGACTCTTAATTTTTGTTTAACGTACGAATGTATTGAAAGTAGTAATATGTACGAATATGAGTTACATTACTGCTTATACATAATCACAGGTGCAATACTACTCATTGACATAATTAAATTGGATTATGTTAATGTATGTGAATGCGTCATTCACATACCATACATTATCATCACACCTACATGAATCACACATTTATTCAATAAATATTTATTTATAGAGACAAAGTAAAATATCTTATATTCATCAAGAAAAATACATGCGATGGCTGATAGTGATGGCAGATACAAAAAGCTGATAGCCAACAAGAACTCTCAATTTTTTCCTTGGCTTTTTCATGGGTGGAGAGGAGGGGCCAACTTCTAATGAAAATATAAGTTCCTTCTTTGCTTCAAAAATGATGTGCTCCCCCTTTAGCTCTTTCTCTAGGAGAAGCAGATTTGACACTTAAACAAGGTCACCTAATGTAGCAAGCACACACATTGCTTCACCACACATTTGGTCAAACAAGTAAATAAGCTTTGACCACTTGATTAGCACCACTTTCTCCAAGCTAGATATCACATGTATCGCTCTAAAAGGTCCAAACTTGGTCAAGCTTGAATTTTCATGATTATTTCTTGCCCTCGTGGTGAGTACTTCTTATGGAAGACCACAAGTCTGCAACAAGGTTTCCAATGCACTCCTTCAGAGTTGAATCCTTTTGCTGAGCTTCTCCTTGCCTTGATGCAAACTCATCTATATGCAGTATGTCCTAAATGACAAAGTCAAATCAAACAATATATTTAGCAGCTAACCTAGAGTTATCAGAAAGTGACAAAACTTGATGGTAGGGTCCCTTAGAGTCCATCGATGAAATATTGGCAAAAAATGATGCTTGTAGCTGCCTGTCTGAAGTCTGGCATCTGGGGCCACTTTCTGGTCAAGTTTCGTCGCATAAAAATATATGGTAGTTAGAAATCTCACATTCTCTAGATCATCTTGTATCTTCATTTCCTTGTGTGTCAGCAAGGCACCTCTTTGGGCACATGTATCTACAAACTCCTTGGTAGGAAGCTGGGGCATTGGTCCAAACACATCATGCTATAGTGCTTCAAATTCAACATCCGGCACAAGATAATCTTCTTCAACCAAGTTAATATGCTCCTGTGCTGCTATGATGGCACTCACTGTATCTAAGCTTGTGCCATCATATCTTCCAATCTCTACCATATTGAATGCACATCCATGTAATCATAATTGATCAGGTCTTCGATCGAATCCCTCACTAGGATGGAAAACAACTCCTCTTCCTTCATTTCCAAGTATTGCAGTACATCTGATAGAAGCAAGTATTGTACACCATCTACTTCAATGGGCATCATGGAGGCAAGGTTGGGTTTGTCGACTTGTGGTTGTTCTGAAGAAGATGGCACCATGAGAGCCAACCCTTGCTTTACTACCACCCGATGTTCCTCTTCAACATTTATGAGCTCTTCAATTAGTTCTTCTCCCGTGTATGTGATAGCAACAACCTATGGAGTTGTATATTCATCACTCTCCTCCTCTAGGGGTATATCCAATGTAAGGAGGTAAATTGCCAATGCGTAATCACACTCCACGAGATCCAAAGGTGTTGTTCTTGGTGCACTGCCCATGGGAATAGTGCATACTCTGTGAGAAGGATCCATGTGGGCTAGACACCTATTCACCACTTTTTGGTGATTCTTCCCTACCTGAAATACCATGAGCTATTCCAAAGGCACTCAAGTCATGGCGGATCCCTCAATGGAATATGTGTAGGTAGCAATGGTGCTCACAAAGTCTTCCAAAACCTGAAGGGGGGGATCCAGCAATGAGAACACACTTTCAAGGTTGAAGTTCTTAGAGAAAACCTGAAATATCTCGTCACCTGGCTGGCAAAGATAGTCTCATGGATCCATTTATCAAAGTGTGCGCGAGCATCCATCATAGCAGGTAGGAGGGATGTGGTGCAAATAAAGAGATGAAGAGAGAAAGTGTGAAATGAAACAATGAAACAAGAATTAAACTAGTTCCACCTTAAAAACCTTAAGTTTTAAACCATTAAGGGTTGTTTGCATATGATATTGGTCAATAGTTTGCGACGATGATCATTTTAAAGCACTTGCACTCGCTTCAGAGCACTGTCACACTATTTCTCAAGGGCTTTGTAGTGCTCCATGAGTATGAACCCATTTGGGATCTTGAGAGGATGTGCTGAGAGCTTTCTTGGGAAGCTTCATCATTGCTAAGGGGAATGGACTCCTCTTTGATGATAATCTTTCCTTTGCCAACTATTGTAGGTGGCACCGGGGTGATTCTAGGATGTGTGAAGGGTGTTTGCAAGGCATGTGTTCTCTCTCCTTATGGGTGCACTTTGGGGATGAGAAGGGGTTTAAGACCTCTTCTACTCAAGCTACAACATTTTGGCTATAGGAGTGGGAGAAGGGGCTATTGGCGCCTTTCCAAGCTCTACAAATACACCTTGGGGAATAGGGGTTGGGGTGGAGGTTACAACCTATTGCTAAAGTGTGGCTACTGAGCATGTGGCAGAGGGAGAGACTACAAGGGTGGAAAAGAAGGGTGCAATGGCATCATGATTAGTAGTGGCTGAGGTAAGAGTCATCACAATGAGCTAAGTCGAAGGGTGGGATTGGGCATTGGCATTTGGATCGTCTTTTAGACATGACAAAGGTGGCAGCTAGGAGCAAGGATCCAAGAGAGTAGCATGAAATTTTTGGACTACATCTTCCTAGTCATTCGATAGTTTTGTTTGGAAGCTAGCATGCAAGCTCTATAATTGCATCCAAACCCAAGAACATTCCATTCTTTAGATGGGTGATTGCAGCCAATCTTCCATGCAAGAATGTAGGATCTGTCATCACTTTCTAGAGCTCTAGTCCTAAAAGGAGTTAGCCAAATCTAACTAGGCCTCACAACAAGCATGGAAATGTTGCTAATGCTCTTGAAGTTCTTCTTGGTGCTATTAGAATTGGGCTTGTAGGGCCTCATTATCTTGCTACACTTCTATCCAAAGTGTCTTAACCTATTGCAATATAGCAGCTGGTGGTGTCGGAGACCTCCTATCTCATAGTTCAAGCAACGTAGGGTGGTTCATAGGAAGAACTCTATTCGAATGATGATTTTCTTGGCAGAGGTGATCTATGGACCATGGTGCCCATGGGGGGATTGCTTGGATGGCAATTGCAGTGCCACTTTCAGTGGGTTGGTTGGTGGCCTATGATTCCACCTCTTTAGGGCACTTTTTGTCAAGATTGTGGGAGAGAAGGAAGGAGTTTCACTTGTAGCTTTCTTGCTTGCACAATGGGGGAATACACACAAGGGTGGAGGTTGAAAAATAGTTTTCCTCTTCTTAGTTGTGTAAGCCAAAAGAACTCAAGTACAAAAGAAATAGAAGAACCCTATATATGGGTTTCAAACCAAACTCAACTAACTAAGGTGGCATACTAACTGAGCCACAAACTAGAGTAGATAAGGATAGCTGTCATCTAGCTATTATTCATGAGCGGTGTACCAACCGCATCTGCAAACAACTGACAAGTCGGTGACATAAATGCACAACGGTCACCCTGGCATATCACGAGTGGAGCTCGATATCTCAACACTCCCCCTCGAGCTCAATCCCAATTCCTGCACACCAAGCAGGTCTCTGAACTTGCGCAGCTTATCTGCGCCCAATGCCTTCGTGAATATGTTAACTACCTGATCCTCTGTGCTGACATAAACTAGATTAATAAGACCTAGTAAAACCCTCTCCCGCACATAATGAATGCACCTCAATGTGCTTTATTCTAGCATGATAGACTGGGTTATTTGCCAAGTGTATACTACTCATGTTGTCACAATAAATGACAACTGGCCCATTTGTAGACTGATGCATATCATAAAGTAGCTTATGCAACCAAGCTACCTCACATGCAGCCATTGCTGCACCCCTGTACTCAGCCTCTATGCTCGACAAGGCAACTGTAGGTTGTTTCTTGTTGCTCCAAGTGACTGCAGCACTCCCAAAAGAGAACACATATCCACTGGTAGATCATCTATCCGAAATACTACCAGCCCAATCAGCATCAGTGTATCCATGCAACTGTATTTGAACCCCAGTCTCATAAAATAGTCCATATTGCAATGTGGACTTCACATACCTGAGTATGCGTCTAGCCACATCCAAATGTGGTTTCCTTGGAGCCTTCATAAACTGACTTACCAATCCAACAGCATAGCTCAAATCTGGCCTGGTAATAGTCATATAAATCAAACTTCCTACTATGTGTCTGTACATAGTAGGGTCTTCCAGAAGTTCACTTGCATCTGCGCTTAGCTTCACATTCTGCTCCAAAGGAATTGAAATAGGCTTATAGCCTATCATCCCATATTTGGACAGCATGTCCAATCCATACTGCCTCTGCAAGAGCTGTATCCCACGTGGTGATCTAATCACCTCAATGCCCAAGAAATAATGCATCTCTCCCAAATCCTTCATCTCAAACTTCTGCTTCAATAGCATTTTCACATGAAGGATATCTTTATCACTATCACCTGTCATAATCAAATCATCAACATAAATGACAAGTAGCATAATACCTTTCTCTGTTTTTCTCACATAAAGTGAGAAATCTACCTTGGAAATCTGAAAACCAATAGTGACAAGATACTATCCTATCTTGTCAGACCATGCTCTAGGTGCTTGCTTCAAGCCATACAATGCTTTCTTCAACCTGTAAACAAACTCAGGATGAACAGCATGCACATAACCTGGTGATTGCTCCATATATACCTCTTCTTGCAAATCACCATGCAAGAAGGCATTCTTTACATCCATCTGATGTAAAGACCATTTCTTTGATGCAGCCATAGCAATGATTGCTCTTACGGTTGCCATCCTTGCAACCGGACTGAATGTTTCTTCATAATCAATGCCATATGTTTGTGCATACCCCTTGACTACTAATCTTGCCTTGTATCTATTCACTGAACCATCTGCATTGTGTTTTACCTTATAAACCCACTTACAACCAATTGCATTCTTATCGTTAGGCAAAGGTACCAATTCCCATGTAGCATTTGCTTCCAAGGCATCCATTTCTTCATCCATGGCTTTCTCCCATTTTTCTTTTCCCATAGCTTGCTCAAAGGAAGTGGGTTCTGGTTCCTGTATCACTTTGACCATATATGCATAGTGAATGGCTGTAAATCCATCATATTTTAGTCTATCCACCCACAGGATACCTAGCTCTGGTAGACCTATGCAAAGTAGATTCACTCCCAGATGCTCTCAAAACATCCCTGGTCTTCCTTACTCCAGGTGTAACAATAGAAGGAATACCCAACTCATCATCAATGCTCTGTTCTGAGCCACTGGATTCACCATCCACATAAGAGTGACCTGCATTCACATCAAACATGGGCTGATCTACCTTCTCTTTTCCTTTTCGTGATACCTACATACCACTATTTGCACTGGCTTGAGAAGTTTCTCCTGATCTCAATATGCGTGTCTATAGCGAAGAATGTGAACCACTGCTAGATGACGCTCCAGGTCCACTAATATCTTGTGATTGCTACTGTGAATTCTGTGCAACATTACCATTTTGTGTATCTACATTATCAATCACATTTACTGGTTTATACCAGCTACTCATCTCATCAAAAACAACATCTCTGCTCACTGTAAACTTACGAGTAGAAGGGTTATAGCATCTATACCCTTTTTGCTGCAGAGAATAACCAATAAAGATGCACTTCTCAGCTTTTGGATCCAACTTGGATCTCAACTCATCTGGCACATGAACATAGGCAATGCAGCAAAAAATTTTCAAATGAGAAATATCTGGTTTCCTACCAGTATACCTCTCCTCTGGAGTCATGCCATGTATTGCTGCAGTGGGAGTCCTATTCATTATGTAGACTGCTGTAGCAACTGCCTCAGCCCAATAAAAATCTGGCAAGTCTTTTTCGTTGAGCATGGCACGAGATACCTCTCCAATATGCCTGTTTTTTCTTTCTCCAATTCCATTTTGTTGTGGGGTATGACTGCATGAATATTGTTGCTTTATGCCATGCTCCTACAGGAACCTTGCAAACTCATTTGAGAGGTACTCTCCCCCTCCATCTGACCTTAAGCATTTTATATGCAGGCTTGTTTCTTTTTCAACCATAGCTTTAAGAGTTTTGAAATGCCCAAAAACTTCACTTTTCTTTTTCATAAAATACACCCAAACTTTTCTGCTATAGTCATCAATAAAAGTGACAAAATAATGACAGCCTCCAAGAGATGCAGCTTTAGTAGTCCACACATCAGAGTGGATTAATTCCAATGGCTTCTTACTCTCTTGAACATGTCTAGGAAATGGTTTCCTTGCCTGTTTTTCAAATTGACAGGCTTCACATACCTTATGCATTTCTACAACCTTGAATTTAGGCAATCCTGCAACAATATTTTGGGCTTGCATTGATTTAAGTCGCTGTACATTAACATGACCAATGCGTTTATGCCAGATATCAATATTTGCAACTACACCGGTCCCATGTGCAAACATTGCTGCACTCAATTCAGGCATGTCTGCATCCAACGTAAACATTCTGCCCTTCTTCTTTCCTTTTGCTATCAAGCGACCTTTATTTTTCATATCCTCAACAAAGCATCCATGAGGATTAAATCTGACCTGCAAGCCCTACTCAACCATTTGACCAACAAAAACCAGATTCTTAGTGATATTCGAGATATGAAATACATTTGACAGGTATTTCTTTTTCCCATCCTGCATAGACAAAGGAAATTTTCCAATCTGCACAATAGGATGTGCAGTATCATCACCAATCTCCACAAATCCTGGTTTTTCCATTTTCCTTGCATCCTCCATCCATTCTGCATGACCTGTCATGTGGTTTGATGCACCTGAGTCAACATACCATACATCGTTGCTTTCTTTTGCACTTGTCACAGAATTGTTTATGTGCTGCACAATAAACAAATGCTCATTTCTGTCACATCACCTTGTCTACTAGAAGATGCATAATTTCCTTGTTGCAATTTTCCATTCATGATGTCATTCTGCTTTTTATAGCAGTCTTTAGCCATATGACCCATTTTACCACAGTAGTAGCATTCAATATTACTATTTGCATTTTGGCCTCTTTGCCATCCACCACGATCTCTTTGGCTCCCCCTGCCTCTAGAGTTACCACGTCCTCCTCCATAGGACTGGTTTTCTTGAGTTTGCTGCATATTCTGATTTCTACCACAGCCTCCAGATCGGCCTCCTCTACCTCTACCTCTGCCTCTACCTCTTCCAGCATTTGAGTAGAAGACAGCTTCTTTTGAAGTTCCTCCTGACGAAGATGCACCACCATTTCTCTGCTCCTTAGAAATTAGAAGGACAATCAACTCCTCAAAATCAAGAAATCTTTCACGGACGGAAATGGAAGTTCAAAATTGTGCATAATCCTTTCCTAGACCATTCAAGGTCACAGAAACTAAATCATCATCTTCCACTGGCGACCCAATGGAAGCAAGTGCATCTGGAATCTTCTTCACCTTCATGTGGTAGTCATTGATGCTCATACTTTCTCTTTGCACATTATGCAACTCTTGCTTGAGCTGCATTTTTCTGGCTTGCGTATTTGTGCTATATATTTTTGACAAAGTATCCCATGCCTCCTTTGGCGTATTTGCATCCTGAATATGCATAATCATAGAGTCTGAAATACTGATGGACAACTAGTACATAACTTTCCTGGCTCTCTCATGCCATGCTTTAAATGCATGCATTTGCTGTTGATTGGGAACATCAGGAAGAACTAGTTCTTCTTTATTTCCTGCAACAAATTCCCAATAACCTTTTCCCATAAGGAAATTCGTCATTCTAAACTTCCATGCTTGGAAGTTGTTCTTATCAAGCTTTTCAGTGACAATCTGTGAGAGAGAATCAGACGCCATTACAGAACACTGCAAAAAAATTCTGTCACTGCAAAGAACACAGCTTCAGCCTCACAAGGGCTAATCTGCAAAACTGATGAAAGTGGTATTTGACTACACAGTCACTTCCTAGTGACGATTTTGCATCAACAGGCAACAAGGATGATTCTGTAACTCCCAATGTCTCTGCACACAAGCATACGATGCAATTTCTACAATAACTTTTCACTGACTTGTAGAACAGTGGTCGCACAGCATAAAACTGGGCCTTTTCCTGAGTGCGTGCAGAAAAGTTTCGCCTCCAAAACAGGCCCCGAAATGGCCTCAAATAAAAAAAACAGGGTCATCGAGGGCTAAAGGCCTTCTCCCGTAGCATATACTGCCCTCTTGCTTCACCGCGAAGGGCGTCTCAACCTGAGACAATGCACTCTTGCAATTTCTGGCTGTGCTACCTACAGAGATCTGCTCCCAAAACAGAAAATGAAAGCAACACTACTCCTCTTACCAGAACACCGCGAGCTTGGCTTGCTTTCTTGAGCTCCTTACCACGAACAAGGCTCTGATACCATGTCAAGATTGTGGGAGAGAAGGAAGGAGTCTCACTTGTAGTTTTCTTGCTTGCACAATGGGGGAATACACACAAGGGTGGAGGCTGAAAAATAGTTTTTCTCTTCTTAGTTATGTAAGCCAAAAGAACTCAAGTACAAAAGAAATAGAAGAACCCTATATATGGGTTTCAAACCAAACTCAACTAACTAAGGTGGCATACTAACTGAGCCACAAACTAGAGTAGATAAGGATAGCTATCATTTAGCTATTATTCATGAGCGGTGTGCCAACCCATCTGCAACTGACAAGTCGATGTCATAAATGCACAACGGTCACCCTGGCATATCACGAGTGGAGCTCGATATCTCAACACTTTTGGGCTTGCGCAAACTACTTGAGTAGAGAAATGCAAGACTTGAAATCAAGATGCTTTGGTTAGAGCTTGAGAGGCATGTTTTGGAGATGGTGTGAGGTGAGTAGGATCCACTATAGTAGGGGGCAGAAATAGGAAGGTGAAGTGATAGGGACACATGACTCACAACAATTTGGTGTTAGAGGAGAATTGGGCTATGTGCTTGCACCCTATAGGAAGGTGCTCCAAAAAAAATGCCTACCCACATGATGCCTAGGGTGTCAAGTAGGAAGAACACGGATCAACCTTACACAAGACATTGAAGGCCTTGACCTGCATATACAAATCTTCAAGGAAAAAATTTAATACCTCCAGCTTGGATTTGTGAGAGTTGACAATGATGTTGAGGTGATATTTGCTTTTGTACAATAAGCCTCCATCTCTCTACTTGGAAGCAAGTTGGAGGCCTCTACTACACCATCCATAGAGAGGCAAAGCGGCTCCTGCACATGTTGAGATGTGAGCTCATAATCATGGCTATTGATGTGGACATGGGTACCTTTATGCAACTCAAGCAGGATATACTATACATCAAGGTACACTAGGGTTGTCTCTCATGGTAGGGCAAGGAAGGCATGGATGAAAGCATTGCCATTGTTGGTGATAGGTGAGGGGGTGAGGGATGGCAAAGAAATGACGTGTGAGAGGGTGTTGAGAGCACAAATGGATGAAAGTAGAAATCACAATGAAGAGAAATGTGATGCAATTTTTGCTTTTGAGGGGAGTTGATGCATGGCAGGTGGGGGGTTTGAATGTGGTCCATACATGTTTGTCACATCAACAAATAGGGGCATAAGTAATAATGAGTGTTGTTGCGCCATTCTTGATACATTGTACCACCACTTGTGATACAAACCATGAAATGATATGATGAGGCATGATTAATAAGGGCCACATAATCGTAAGTGGTGGTATCAAAATCGCTTTCAATCTAGTTTTTGACAATCATTAGGGATTTGGAACTAGGTGGGGAGCTCTTAGAGACATGTGTAGAATCTAGTGCTAGTAGGTCAGCATGGCACTTTGGAGTAAGTGAAAGGGGCACACAATTGTGTTTGCATAGTAGTGCCCCATGAAGAATTCATTGACACGTTGAGGAAGAAGATTTCCTTGTAAATTAGTAAGGTAAAAAAAATTAGTGGTCGCAGTTGTATGGAAGATCCAAAATAGGCAGCTCCACCTCATTTTCAATTTTCATGGTAGCTTACCTATCTAAATGCGAAAGATTAGGATGGCTTATCCATGTTCAAAGAGCCACTTCTTGGAGAGGCAATCCACTTGGTGCTTATACCTAGATTGGACTTCAAACAAGAGATGGGAACTTCAAATCTGGTCAAGGTCTCATGTGCTCTCTACCAGATTCCCTAGTTAGAAGGGGAGGGATTTTTTAGGAAGAAGGTAATCTTTGATAGCAATCCAAAAATTGGGGACTATAAATTCTAAAGGTGTAATTTCCTTGATACCAAAGGAAAGCTTGCATGGAGTGAGGTATGTTGCCACCTTGAAGGAAGTGCGATAAGCCAAGAGTGGTGATGGGAGTTTGGTATCTCAATCTTTCTTGTGATGCTCGACCAACTTTGTAAGTATTTTGCACAGGGTCTTATTGGTTTACTTGGCCAAGCCATTGGCTTGTGGATAATATGGAGAAGATTTTTTGTGAATTACTAGGAAGGCTAAAGTCATATGCTTGATGACCTTATTTACAAAATGACTATCTTGATTATTGACCAATTCAACATGACAACCGTAGTAGTTGGTGAAGATGTCTTTGAAGAGGCACTACTCACCATGAGCCATTTCCTTGTCCTACACTAGCCCCGCTTACATTCCAAACGATAGAGCCCATCACACCAGTCACCCTGTAGAGCATCTACCACTATCGACACTCAAAAGGACCTTAGGCCCATCATGGTTTATCAACCTAAGCATATCACTACAACCCCCTCTTTCTTCCTCCAGAGGTACCTATATCACTAGAAACTATAAGCCTAAACAACACCAATACCTCACAAAAACTCTCACACTACACAACCACCCTCAATTTCTCTGCATGTACTACGCACAAACTTGGTGCATCTCCCTTCAGGATCAATAGACAACAAACTACTTCCCCCTGGTCATTTGAAGGAAAGTTGGTGTTATCACTCAATCTATGAAATGGTAGAAGAATTGGCCGAGTAAACCAAGCAAACTTTTGTAAAATGCTTCTTAGAGCTAGACTTTAACTTTGGCATCTTTGGCACAAATCACTCAAATTGTTGGTGATAAGTTGACAAAAGATAACTACAGTGTGTGGCCGTATCGCGTGGAAAATTCTCTGATGGAAAGAGGTCTATGGGACCTCACAATAGGTGAGGATGCATATCCTGAGCTCCCTAAAGAGCCCATGGAGGAATAGAAGAATGTCTACAAAAATTGGACAAGTAAAAACAAGAAAGTTTTACATTGGATATCCATGGGATATCCATATGCATTTCAAAGACCTTGATTTTACACATCAAGAAAGCTACCATATGTAAACATACATGGAAGATTATTGAGAAAATTTCTGGCACTTTGTAATATTCCCACCATAACACTTCATAAAACAAATTTGGGCTTGTAATATTTTAAAAATTACTCGTTGAATTATCACGTAAATGACTGCATGTAATATCAAATCTTGCATTAAATCAATTCTACAATCCGACATGAGAAGACGCCTCAATGAACCCAGCCAAAAAAAAAGCAAATACGCCTCGTAAGTAATATTACGACGGCTTGATCATTATATTTCTCGCATTATATTTGATTTAGCATTCTCGATTCCATTTAATGCATCAAAGATCGCATTGATTTTGTAACGGCAAGACAAATCTCAAAAGCCTTAATCGATAGACAAAGAATGCGTAAGAACAAGCATGATATTGAGTAAGTTAAGTATCAAAGAGTATGGCATGACTTTATAAACTAGATAAGTCATGAGGTAACTTGGCCAAAAACTACCATATGAAGTTGTTTTGATGAAAAAAAGACGTTTTTGAAAAAATATGCAAAAAATCATGACGTTTTTGACGCATGGAGGGAGAGAAAGCATTTTAAAATCATCCCCATGCCACCATCCAACATGTAGGCAATCAAAAAGTATTTTTTATCAAGCTTACTTAGCTCTTGACAAGTAGCCAAAAGAATAAGTGACTGCATGCGTCCCCCTCATGGCTATAAATACAACCCCTCTCCTTCACAAAAAAAGCAAGAAGGAAGACCTCCTGATGATGGAAAAATTTCTTTACATCTCTTTTCCATTCTATCTTGAGCCTTGAAGAAGGAAAATACCTCTCTTCTACCTCATTTCCATTTTCTCTACCCCTTGTTACGCCTTTCTTCCATACAGCCATATCGCTAAGCAAAACGCTGGCGAAATTTTTCTAGATGACCACCAACTCTCCCTGAGCTACCATGCTAATTTCGCCTGACATCCATGGCCCCACGAGGTCGCAAAAATTCAAGAAGCCCATTTGAAGCAAAAGAAGCAAGAAACGTGGTCGATGGAGAAAATTACGCTGTACAAATTGGCGAAACCCTCGTTACTACAAACTTGATAGAGGTAACATCTCATCGGTTTGGTATCTTGCAATGGTGAGGGCGAAGCATAATTATCTCTAGCAAGCTGCATGGCTCGGCACCAACTACTTGGAGATCATGGTGGTCAAACTCTATGCTCACTGAATTTTACAACATCTACACTAGGCCCACATGGACCTCTGACTTTAACACAACAACCTCTACTATTTCCTACTTTTGATCTATGTAATCAAATTTGAGCATCACTGCCATTGTGCAAAGTGCAATCATACTCATGATAATTAACACAAGTGGACACTAACATCCTAAACTATAGTCAACATTTGAGGTGTGAAGGCAAATATAGTCAAAACAATATGGAGACAAAGACAATGTACTCAAACAAGAATTTCAAAGTGCATTTTAATATTTGAATTTGATACAATGGTCTCAATAGAGATGGGGTTAACAATATTTGAATACTCAAGAACAATATGTGATAAATGACATAACTGCATAGATTCACGGATGTAGTAGTACAACAAAGAATGATAGTACTACTACCAATGATTATGACTTAGGACATACAGAGGGACCAACGTTGCTAGTATCTTAGCACATAGGATGCTAGTCATTAAATAATGGGAGTTGAGTGACCTAACAAATAAAAGAATAGGGACAAACCAAAAATATGGATTGACGACTCTTCCTTGCTTGGGTGAGCATTTTCCTTTAATAGCCTACTACTAGTTGCCTATGCCATCATGCCATGCCCATGGCTATAATTGCTATTGCATCCATTTGGTCATCAATATGCTGATGGTCACCTTGCTTTAAACATTGCTAAAATTTTCATCACCCTTAACACTGGCACACAGAATGGACTTGGACCCATATAGTTATTTACTGATGTCGCCTTCATCCTCAATGGTGGATGTATCATCTTGTTGGATTTGATCCTAGGGTAGAAATGGGGCAATGGGTGCATGGACCCAGAGGAGGGATGGGAGGAAGTAAGTGTTGGGGTGAGTTGGGGTTTGGTGGAGGCTAGAGGCGGGGTGATGTTGAATCGGGTGATTGGGATCACAATAGAGGGACTAGGTTATAGTGCATGTGGTGCTATTGCAGGCAAAAGTCCATACTAGTCCAAAGAGGGGATTGCGGCACATTGTGGAAGATCAGCTCAGCTATGAGCTTTTCCAAGTAGATTGCTCCCAACCAGATTTTCTGTTGGAGTTGGTCACACTAAAATGTAATTCTTTCAAGGTGGGCTTGCATGCCATCCCATTCTTGCATATGCATGGATTCAGTACTCAAAAGGGCATGGACGCGATGCCAACATTTGAGGGACATGGCTTCATACTTGATAAGGCAAGCCTAGAGCTGGTTAATGTTTACCAATTGCATGACATCTTGGTTGGAATGGGAGGATCCTTGGGCGGCCAATCTATGAGCATTGGAGAGTGGATAGACCAATTCTCAACAGGGCCACAAGTTTGAACTTGGTAGTAGAGCCAGAAATAAAGTGTGAGTGGGACAGGGTGAGACTAGCAAGGGCGCTCTTACCTTACCTGCTAGTGGACGTATGGAATGGTGGTGGACTGAGATTGAGAGAAAGGGGCAAACTTTGTTGAGATGTCAAGCTCTACATGAGAAAGTATCCACTACGTGCCTTGGTGTTGTGGCAAGATGTTGCTCACTAGCATGTTAGGTGACCAACATGAGGATACGATAGTGATTCTACAGTCGGGCTATACCCACATAGTCCCACCCTTGGTTATGGCATACTTATTATACTATCTTTTCTTTCCTTAATGGGTTCACACTTAGTGACCACGTGTACATATGTTATGGTACTTTTCATATTAGTCTTTTATCATGTTGTAGACTTAGTTCTTTTGTGTGGAGAAAGAAAAAAAAAGAAGATTTCAGTCCTATCTCTCTATGTTCTCAAGTCTCCATTGCTTTTGTGTGTGTGCTCTTGAATTCTTCACCTCTCTCCACTCTTGTTTATTTTCATGGTATCAGAGCCGTCCCATGACTACGCAGAGCTCAATTGAAGGTTGAGATAAAGGTGTTGGAGCATGAAAGCAAGCAAGAAATGGGTAAGAAGCTCTTCCACCTTGCTAGATTTGTCTTGGGTTATAGCCACAAGAGGCTCTTGAGGTTGGCAGGATTGCAGACTCTAATTGTAGTAAAATTGGTGAATAGGAAGAACAATGTATATTCTATGGACTTGAGGGCTTACATGTTGTGATTTTTGGCATTTGAGGTTATTTTTACCTCTGTTCTGGACCTACAAGTGGTCTCTACAACATTTTTTGGGTATACTATAGTTTCAACTATCTTGGCCGTTTACAAGTGCACAGGTGATAGATCTCAAATTTGTAAGGTTTTAGGTGTTTGCTAACTTATAGCATAGAATACATTTGCATACAGATTGCATATTGCAGTTACTATTGTGCAATCAGTGAAAAAGGCTGCATATTTAGTTATGGTGCACCTAGTATCAGCTTGTTTGCAAATTACTATTTTTTGCAAGTTGTTTATTTTGTCAAAATATATGACAACTTCAACCAGATTGTTATAGCAAGAAGCTTGATAAGAACAATTATCCTACATGGAAGTTCAAGATGATAAATTTCTTAAATGGAAAATGTATTTGTAATTACTTTGAAGAAGACATGACAATAGCACTTGAAGTTTCTGTGTGAAATGCTACTGCACAGTAAGTAAAGGTTAAGAAAAACATAGAGTAAATTCGTGTATTGATTGTTT
Organism: Lygodium microphyllum; assembly: GCF_053477565.2. Taxonomy (NCBI): domain Eukaryota; kingdom Viridiplantae; phylum Streptophyta; class Polypodiopsida; order Schizaeales; family Lygodiaceae; genus Lygodium; species Lygodium microphyllum. Next base: position 126,160,931 of record NC_141146.1, read on the forward strand.
GTCATCAGTGTCACAAATAGCAAGATGGGCTATTTGTGGAAATCTAATACCCCCTATTGCATGGAAGAATCTAGAAGGTTGTTCAAAGTAAACACAATGGCTAGAAAGCTATAGCTCAAGCTAGAACTAAACCAAGTGAAAAGAGGAAAGTTATCCATTAATGATTATGCCTTGAAGATCAAGAGTATTGTGGAAGCTTATGGATTTTTCAGTGTGGTAGTTGATGATGATGATGTTGTGTGTGAATACTTACATGGATTTGGAGATGAATCCAAGAGCTTTAAGTCATCTGTGAATACGAGGAATGATATCACTGATTTTGCAAACTTGATTTTTATGTTGATACTTAAGGAGAAGAACCTTGGCTTAGATTCCTCTTCTTCTCAAAGCAAGAACAAGTTTGAACATGTGTTTTACTCTACTATCATAGGTAGAGGTCATGGCAGAGGCCAAGGTGGTGGTTGTGGTCAATGCACAACAAAACAGAGGAGAACAATCCCAAGAAAGGGAGAGTCAAAGAGAGATATTGGATATTCTAATAGGCAATATAATTTTGGTGATAGTGGTGAGTGCTAGCATTGTGGTTAGAAACGCCACATTTCTAAAAATTGCTTCAAAAAGAAGGCTAAACTTAGAAATAAAAAAAAGAAATATGGCAATTATGCATCTAGTAGCAAAAACAATGATGATAAAAGTAAACAGTTGTATGTTATGCAACACTTAATGAATTCTATGATTGCTAATGGTTCATCAAAGAATGATATATGGTATGGAGACTGAAGTGCCTCTAATTACATGACTCGAGTGGTTTAGAGAGATTCTTCATCTAGAGTCTTCAAGCTATGTGGAGATAGGGGATGATATAGCTCACCCCATTACTCATGTTGGAAATGTTCATTTGAGCATGCAAGATGGTAAAACTAAGTACTTGGCTGATGTGCTACATATGCCAAATATTACAAAAAATTTGCTTTCTGTGGGTTAGATGGTAGAACAAGGATCGTAGGTTCATTCCACATCTAATGGTTGTTATGTAGAAGGTTTAGATGTTATAACCTTGTTACAAAACCCTGTTACACGTGAGTTGAGAGTTAGCAAGGATGTTGTTTTTAATGAAATGAGTAGCTAGTATAGTAATGTGTAGAATACAAGTGGGGTTGATGAGCATGAGAGTATGGCTATGTAGAAAATAGGTCAACACTCACAGACATTGAGTGGACCACAAGAGTCTCTTAGTTTTCATAGACCTTGGAATGGTAGATTAAGGCCATAGGTTACTCCACCAAGTACATCACAAATATCAACAAAAAGTAAAGAGAAATTTGGGGACTTACCTATTATGATAGATGCATCGTCAGGTTTCTCTCATGTTGATGCTGATTCAAATAGCTCTAAAAGAGCTTGGATGAGGAGTTTGGGATTCCATGTATTAAAGCACCTAGTGTAGTGAAGGCACAAGAGGATGCTAAAACACCTAATAGTGATCCAAGTCCACATAGGTCAAGTAGAGTAAGAAATCCAACATAGATATTGGCATATGATAGCTATGTAGCTCATCACTATGCATACATAGCTAAGGTTGTGCAGGATGTGGAACCCACTTATTTTGAGGATGCAATGAGTAATGAGTATTGGGATTGTGCTATGGATCAAGAGATGGCTTCACTTATAGATAACAACACATGGCAGTTGGTGCTTTTACCTAAAGGCAAGAAAGCTATTGGCTGCAAATGGGTTTGCAAGGTCAAGCACAAGTCTAATGGATCTATTGAGCACTATAAGGTATGACTCATTGGTATTAATTATGAGGAGACTTTTGCTCCAGTGACTAAAATGGCCATTGTAAGTATTGTCAAAGCATTGGATATATCAAAAGGTTAGATCATGCATCAAATGGATATAAAAAATGCCTTCTTGCATGGGGACTTCCAAGGGAAAGTTTATATGGAGCAGCCACCTAGTTACATAGATGAGAATCATCCAGATTTTGTATGCAAGATTCATAAGTCTTGTATGGGCTAAAGCAAGCATCCATGGCATGGCATGATAAGATTGCAGAATACATTATCAACATTGGATTTTTCAAAATATAGGTTAATCACTCACTTTGTGTCTTTGAGAGTGACGCAAGTATTGTGGTTATTACAATATATGTGGATGATTTGATTGTTGTGAATGATAGTAAGATAGAGATTGACCATGTGAAGGGTCTCCTCAAGACTAAATTTGAGATGAAGGATTTGGGAGATCTACACTATTTTCTTAGCATAGAGATAATCAAGATTCCATAGGGTATATGGTTGTCATAGAGACAATATGCATTGGACATGTTGAAGAAGTATAGTTTGGCTTATTGCAAGCCTATTTCTATACCTTTGGATGTTAATGCTAAGCTTAATGCACATGAGGGTTACTTGATTCAGGATATCAGTATGTATTGGAAGATTTCAGGTTTTGGAATTCATAGATCTTGGGAGTGCCACACTCTTCCGCTTTCTCTGGGGTTTTGTCTTGCACATTCTATGGCTATACATGCTATTCATTGATTTGCAAAAAACATTAATTAGGCACTACGGTTGTAGATTTGCATTATCATTTAGAAACTCCTCTTCCTCATCATCACTTAATCTGTCCACCATGTTGACTATTTCTACCATAGTTGCAGTCCGCATTGCGGTGAGGGAGGGTCATCAAAGAACATAGTAACTTCGTGTTGATTGTGGCAAATAGTGAGTTTGTCTTGATCCCAATTTGAGTGACTCTTGCTTGGTAGAGCCAAGGCTTTCCCAACAAGAGGCAGTAATCCTCGCATGAATGGTCCATATTCAAAAAAACTAAAGAAACTAGGAAGGGAATAGTAGCAATTTCTAAAAGCATAGAGCGAATGATGCTAACAAGCAGCCTCACCCTTTGTTAATTATCCATTCTTACTAGGAATGGGGTTGGTTCTTCCCAATCCATTAATATGAATTCCTGACAAGTTGCCAAGGTGATAATGTTGACACTGGATTTGCTGTTGAGCAAGTACATTTTGGATAGTTCTATTCTTGCATTGAATAGGGAGTATTGGAATTATTGGATCAGATAATGAGCCTAGTGGTACTTGCCCCTACTGGATCCTTTGAACTATCTCCTTCAGAGCGGTTGTAGTCATTGCCACTACTTGGGGATCTAGTAAGACTAGTTGATTAGGATGGATAAGCTTCAATAGGTGATACTTGAAAGTTGGTACAAGATTTAAAATATCTCCTAATGGGATTGTGATATTAACTAGTCCCCATCCAGTTGTTTTTTCGGATGAGTCTAGAAGAGCTACTTCCTTTCTACTTTTGTAGGCTCAAAATGTATCTACTGAGACACACTAATTTCCATTGGGATTAAATTCTAGGGCCTTACCATGCTTTTGTCTCAGATGATATTTTGGATTCTTTTTCCTGCTCCTTGTCGATATGAACTTTTGACCTATTGTTTTTTAAGTTACTAAGATAGCCCTCGAGATGCTTGCATTTGTCAATTTCACGCTAGACATCTGGATGCTAGTTTAGCCCTATTCTAGGATCAACTTTTGGATGCTTAAACTCCATATTAATCTTCACCATGTGTGGGGTTCCTACCTTTGGGGAGGAAACTTTGATGACATCACTAGGTTGTGGATCCTCCTTTGCAACTTACTTGTTTTTATCTTGCTACAGGGATGGTACACCTCAAATATTCTCCCACTGTAGATTAGACTTTGCAAATTTTGGTCCTATGGTCATTCTTTGGTTTTGTTGATTCCATCCTCAACTTGGATGCGGACTTAGCTTCACACATGGTTGTAATCTATGAACTGGCAAGGTTTGTGCCTCCCACTGCTAGCTATACTATGGAGAGTGCATCACAGTGCAACTTCCATGCATTCCTTTCAGGGATTTATCATCTTGACCATCATTGTGATGTGGAGGATTCTTCCTTGTGTCTGAATTTTCTAACCATCTTTTGGGTTGAATGTCAACCAAAAATCGGCAATGTATATTTCATCATGGCCAATTCACATACTATCCATCCTGCCACTTGTTGCTGATGGACTCTCTCTTGTTCTGCCCATGAAGGACCTATGGGTTTTAATGTTGCTTCATTGTAGGTTTTTTTGGACTAGGTTATTAGGTTGACATCGAGCTTTGGTAGCTCCTTAATTTTCACCATGTTGCCTTCTAGGGTCTTACCATGCTTTTGTTCGGATGATATTTGGAATTATTTTCTTACTCCTTATCAAGACGAACTTCTGACCTATGGCTTTTCATTATACTAGGATAGCCCTCATGTTGCTTGCCTTTGTCAATTTTAGGCTGGGTGGACATCTGGATGCTAGTTTAGCATTATTATAGGATCAAATTTTGGATGTTTAAAATGTGGATTAATCTTTGAAGTGTGAGGGGTTCATACCTTGGGGATGAAACTTTGATGACACCATTGGGTTGCGGATCCTCCGTTGCAAGTTACTTGTTTTTATCTTGCTGCGGGGATGGTACACCTCAGATATTCTCCTATTGTAGACTAGACTTTGCAATTTTTGGGCTTATGGCCATTCTTTGGTTTTGTTAATTCCATCCTCAAATTGGATGCGGTGTTCACACATGGTTGTAATTTGTGAACCGGTAAGGTTTGTGCCTCCTACTACAAGCTATACTATGCAGAGTGCATCACAATAGTGTAGCTTTCATGCATTCTTTTCAAGGATTCATCATCTTGACCATCATTGTGCTGTGGAGGATTCTTCCCTGCATTTCAATTTTCTAGCCATATTTTGGGTTGAAAGTTGGCAATGTATATTTCATCATGGCCAGCTCACTTACTATCCATCCTGCCACTTAGTGATGGACTCTCTCTTGTTCTATTCCCATGAAGGACCTATGGGTTTTAATACTACTTCATTGTAGGCTTTTTTGGACTAGGTTATTAGGTTGACATCCAGCTTTGGTAGCTCCTTAATTTTCACCATGTTGGCTTCTAGGTTTGTACCATGCTTTTGTCTTGGATGATATTTTGGATTCTTTTCTTACTCCTTATCGAGATGAACTTCTAACCTATTGCTTTTCAGTTTATTAGAATAGCCCTCGGGATGCTTTCCTTTGTCGATTTTAGGCTAGACATCAAGATGCTAGTTTAGCGCTATTTCAGGATAAACTTTTAGATGTTTAAACCATAGATTAATATTCATAGTGTGTGGGGTTCCTACCTTTGGGGATGAAACTTTGATGACACCACTGGGTTGCAGATCCTCCTTTGCAACTTGCTTGTTTTTATCTTGCTATGAGGATGATACACCTCAGGGATATTCGCCTGTTGTAGATTAGACTTCATAATTTTTGGGCCTATGGCCATTCTTTGGTTTTGGTGATTCCATCATGAACTTGGATGTGGACTTATCTTCATGCCTAGTTGTAATTTGTGAACCGAGAGGGTTTGCGCCTCCTATTCTTTGGTTTTGTTGATTCCATCATGAACTTGGATGTGGACTTATCTTCATAATTTTTGGGCCTATGGCCATTCTTTGGTTTTGTTGATTCCATCATGAACTTGGATGTGGACTTATCTTCATGCCTAGTTGTAATTTGTGAACTGAGAGGGTTTGTGCCTCCTATTGCCCAACTATACTACAGAGAGTGCATCACAATGCAGCTTCCATGCATTCTTTTTGGGGATTTATCATCTTGACCATCATTGTGATGTGGAGGGTTCTTCCCTGTGTTTGAATTTTCCAACCATCTTTCGGGTTGAATGCCAACCAAAAGTCAACAGTGTATATTTTTTCATCATGGCCAGTTCCCCTACTATCCATCCTGCCACCTGTGATGGACTCGCTCTTATTCTGCCCATGAAGGACCTATGAGTTTTAATGCTACTTCTTATTGAAGCCTTGGATATACAAGGTGTTTAACATTTCATCCCGAGGTTGGACATTTGGGTCAATTCTACTTTCTAGGATTGTGAACTTGGTCCTGTAAGCCAAGACTAATTTATCATCTTGCTTTAGCCTATGGCGCCATTCAATCTTTTGTGCATCTATTTAGTCAAGTTGAAATCTACTTCGGAATGCAGACACTGTAGCATTCCAGGTGGGCCATCCATGTTCTGTCACTAGCTATGTTGTATCCTTTTTCTTCATGAAAGATTCGGATATGGAAACTTTGTGAGGCATATTGATGTGACCAAGAAAGTTGACAATGTAAGCCATATCAAACTAGTGGATGAATGCATCTGGATACTCATGTGAATATTTAGAGAGCTTTGGGAATGAGATGTTGGTTTAGTGGGCCATTCTATTAAGAATTGAAAATTAGAGAGGGGGATAGGTGGGATAACAACTCGATGAACATAAGCAAGGAAACAACCCGCTAGCTTCAATGGAGTAGTAGAAGTGTTAGGCACGAGTGCAAATTTGCTTCCATTCCTATGAGTGGAGAGTGATTGGCACTTTCGTAGCGACTAAGGGGACTACTGTGCATAGGACGCATCATCACTAAGGATAGAAGGAGCCTCATTAGATGGTGCCATTTGGTGATGCTTACCTTGGATCACCATGCCTGGTTGAGAGTTGGAATTGCATTAGGAGGCACACCTTGCGAACACATATGCATTTAGCCTCGTGTGCATAGGAATGTTGATCATGGTCACCATGTGTAATTGGATCTGAGCATCATTGCCACAATGCAGAGTGTGGCCATACTCAGAACCAACATCGCTAAACACCAACATCATAATCTATAGTCAGCATCTAAGGTGTGGATACAAACATAGTAAAAATAATAAGGAGATAGAGACGATGTACTCAAATAAGAATTTCAAAGTACATTTTAATATTTGAATTTAATACAATAGTCTCAACAAATATGAGGCTAATAGTGTTCTAATACACAAGAACAATATGTGATGAATGACATAATTGCATAGATTTAGGGATGTAGTAGTATATAAAGAATGGTAGTACTATTGCCACTAATTATGAATCAGGAAGAAATACAAAGGGACCAACTTTGCTACTATTGTAGCACATAGGATGCCAATTAAAAAATGGGTCGAGTGACCCAATAGACAAACTAATAGGGACAAATCAAAAAGATGGACTGATGAGTCTCCCTTGCTTGGCGAGCATTTCCCTTTTATAGCCTAATGCCAGCTGTAATATTCTCTCTTCCCTCATTGTACCCATGGCCAATTGTTGCCGCACCCATCATCCATCAATATGTCGCTAGCCACCTTGCTTTAAACACTGCTAACTACCACCACCCTTAACACCTTACCTCTATCTCCTCCTGGCCCTACCATGCCCCACTCGGAACTCGTCCTCTCCCCATGTGCATTTTCTCATCCCACCCACTCTACCATTACCAGGTCCATTGAATCACAATGCCCATACAACTAAACTTAGCACAAGAGGGGTGCTCTCTGAAAGATGAAGGTGCCAATTGAAGAGTGACTCATTTGGGTTCGAATCCTCCATGTATGCCATGTGTCAGGTGGTGTAGGATGGCTTGATTGGCGATCTGAAATAGCATTCATGGGATGGTGGCTAAAAGAGACCATCAATTTTGATGGCAATATTGCAATAATACAAGGTAACGGATCAGTCATGGATTATGGTAGAAGGATGCAATGGCCCTTTGTGACAAAAAAAACACAGACCAAAAGAACACAACAATCTACCTGGAATAACCCTCCTATAACATATGAATTCCTGAATCAATTCATGGCCATAATTAACATCTAATTTTTAGGATTGATATGAGAACATATAGTATGCTTTATAATCGTTCATAGTTTACCACTTTCCTATAAATAATCCATCAAATTATTCCTAAATAGATAACTCATCATAGGTAGCATTAAATTTTAAGAAATGAAAGTAGAATAATAGAATCAGACACATTAGAAACCCCTAGGTGGGCATTATTCTGCAAATCTTTGCTTTTCAAATGATGATAGATATGAAAACATATAACTGAAGTAATCAAGATAGTCACCACCTTTCAAGTAAAGTCAAATGACATGTAGGGGTCACTACACATATGTTGATTCCAAGCACCTAGATGTATGCAAAAATACTAAGGTAAAACACTACTAAAGTAATGGTGTAATCTGATCCTTAATACCTAGCATAGATTGGTGGATGTTTGGGACAACAATCAGGACTCTAACCCACACATACAACTAAGTAACATAACACGTCAAAACTAACCCAGAGAACATAGTTATACCTTTTGAGAGGCCTTGCATCCCTAGATAAGACACACTATGCAGTAGTGAGTAGAGCCCCTCTAGGATACTCAAAGCCCTCTAGTGCAATTGCATAAGTGGCCCTGAGTGTCAATGGCATGAAAGTAATGTCCATGATGAAGCAAAAACAAAAAGTACAATTGGAAAAGAAACTAGAAATTGTATCTAGGTATATAAAGAATAATAGCCATGCATGAAGACACATTAGTAAATAAGTGATTGATCACCACTAACCACCAAGGAAGAATGATGTTCCATTTCCTTCAACTCTTCGTGCACCTCATGAAGTACTTCCTTGAGCATAGCATCACTATCAACACTCATTAACTCCCTCTGCTCTGCAACAAACATGCAATATAGTCATCACTACTTCTCTTAGCTTCCAAAGCACAATCCAGTTTAACATACAATTCCATACATGTGGCCTCTAATTCATGAAATGTATATGTCAAAGCTTCCTTCTGTTGTTGTACCAAAGAATCATCAACAATTGAAACAAAGGAATCTTTGAGCATCTCATAAGGCTAAGAGATAAGTCTAGCCAATAAGACATTTCGCATATATTATGTAGCTCTATTTTAAACACAATAGCGATATCCACCTCCACCTCAATATTCTGCAAAATTTGCTTCTCCACAACCAACAATGGGTGTGGAACCTCTCAAGCAACAACCTATGATCAACCTATAACTGAACATATTTATCCATAAATGCATGAATTTTAGCCATACATTTTATTTGAAGTTTTATTTGAAGCTCACCAATCCACTTCTCAAAAAGAGTCACAGACATCTTATCATTGTCAATTAACCTACTGTAGCTTTGCAATTTTCTAATCATGGTGCAACTTTAATGTATCACACTCATCCTGCTTAACCTGTAACTATTGTGCTAAACTATCATACCTTTGCTGCTATAGACCCAATTGAACTTGCAAACTCTTAACAATTGTCCCTTTCATGACACTATCTTTGTCATAATGTTGTAAATACCCTAAAATTTTATGCATAAATTCCAATACATTTGGCATACTAGTTAATGTCAAGTCCTAAACCATAGAAGTCAAAGAGGTGGAAGGAACACTCCCCACTATGGCATCCACATGAGTATCCATAGAAATATCGCATGCAACATGAACATCACTAGCTTTAGAACCACAATGCTACAATGTATTCTTCTCATGCATGTTACCTATCCTAATTCTGCCAACTTTAACCTTCTTCCTTGCATAAAGCGCATCACCCTATTTACCCTCATGCAAGTTGCACTCTTTCATAATATCCATGAATGTATCCAAGCCAAACTCAAAAGCAATTTTCTTAGCATATACTATGTCATCATATCCCACCTATACAAGATCCCTATAAATGGCCTATTTGGCTTGATCCCATCAAACATATCCTAAGCTGCATCAACATGATGTTCCTACTCATGACCATCCACACTAGAATCCACATCAATCACATTACCTTGCATATCATTATGTGGCCTTCAAAATATATTTGGGAGTAAGCTCAGGATATGTAGAGATCTAGCATACTCGTAAGGGTAGCCAAAAAGCAATCTATCCTCGATTTTTGAAACAACTTTCTTAATTTAGACACTTTAATCTTTGCCACAAGCCTATCCAACAATATTCTTGACCATTTTGGCATGGCCATATGCTCAACATAGTATATAATCCTATAATTTTCTTGTGCAATGTTGTCAGTCTTGATGAACAACATAAACCTCTCCACATGAACCAACGAAGTTTCAATTTTCAAATTGCATCAAGCTTTTTCATAACATAAACATTTCTTGGCCCGGTGGATCCCCAAATGCCTTATGCATTTGCTCCTTGGAAAATCTTGAGCTAGTTAGATTAGAATTCAAATGTAAAGAAAATAGCTTGCTCACAATTTCCACTATTAAGTTTATCTTATGTGCAATCCGACCATTGGTTTGCCTAAGATTATCCAACTTGATAGATGCATGGACATTCACTGACCATTTATCCCATAGCAATTAAGCATATAAAAACAACCAAACTTTCTCTAACCATTCATGATTTGTAGCCTCATTAGTGTCAAGTACAAGTGCTCGGACTTACCATATTGGTCGCATTGGGAAGAATATTGACATTCATTGATGTTACTTTGCCTTCCTTGAGCTATCCCTGCTTGTCATCTCATCACCAACATTAGCATCTTCTTCATCATTGAAGTCAACTTTGGCACATTTAGACATAGCCAACTTGTGCATAGATGATCTCCGAGTATAGATCATGGTGACAACAATAGCACAAACTTGCACATGCAATGGCAAGAAGGAGAAATGAGCACTTTCATGCTCCATTTGCTCTGTCAAGTCCAATAGGGGCTTGTTGGGAGGCCATCTACAAAAAGAGAAATAATGCTCATTACCCCTAAAGGAAAGAATAAAGTGCAATTCACCTACTACTTTTTACTTGATTAACCTTGTTGACATAAAAAGTGACTACGGGTAGGACTGTGTGACTCATGATACATAGGCAGCTAACACTTGATCCTCTTCCAGATTTAGGAGCTATTCTAGACTATGTTGCACTAACCTTCCAGGATCCAGCTTATGTTCTATAGCAATCCTTAAGTTTGGAACTACAAACTCCATGGGCACAACAACCTCTAAGCCATACACCAACCTGAAGGGTGTGAGTCCTATTGTAACCTTATATGTAGTCCTCCAAAATGCCCATAATGTAGAATCCAACTTTGCATCCTAATCCTTTCTATTATCCTCAACTATTTTCTTCAAGATACGATGTAGAATCTTATTGGAACTCTCTGCATGCCCATTAGCCTATGGATGGTATGGGGTAGACTTGTGTAAAATCATGTGCCAAACTGTCAATTCTTGAATAACCATATTCAAAAGGCGCTTTGCCCCTATCACTAACTAGCTCTATAAGGTATCCAAACCTAGTCATAATGTTGGAATACAAACTTGGCTACACTAGCTATTTTATTGTCTTTCAGGGCTTGAGCTTCTATCCATTTCATATAGTAGTTAATGTAGACCAGCATATACTAATTACATGTCCTCTTTAGAGTTGGCTTGTAATATTTCCACACAATTAAATATTAGTTGGTTAGTTCGAAAGCTAGTTAATCAATTAATAAGCTAGTAAGATTACTAACTAAAGACTAAGTAAAGTAAAAACTAACTAGCGTTAATAATTAAAGATTTTTATTTAATAAAAATATATATTTAAAAAATTGAGAGTTGTAAATATGATATTTTTCTTGGATTGAGGAGGGCCATTCACAGAAGTTACAATGTGAACGAGAGTTATGAGCCATATTAATCACGAGTGTTAATGTGTATAGTATGGATGGTCCAAGAATATTAGATTTTTGGGCAAAGCTAGCATATTTTAGATATTTTGGATATTAATTATTGTAAATATCCTAAAAAGATATGGAAATTTCTAGAATAGGATATCATGAAAAAAAGCAAGTGATTTTCTAGCTAGTTTTGGAGATTTAATACAAAAAAAGAGGGATTTGCGAAATTGCACGGGCTGCAATTGTAGTTTGCAGGTAGTAAACATCACTTCAAGCAATGAGAGAAAGAAGAAGTGATCTGAGAGATTTCTAACCAAGTGTATTGGAGGTTTTACCTCCCTTTTGGCAACAATGGAACCATTAGATTTATGATTTGAGCATCAGATCACTGATTTTTCCAAGATCCCCTCCACAAAGAGCTATTTTTCTTAGCCACCACAGCCCCTCTCCTCTAATTCATTATAAATATGAGGCATGCGAGAGGCACAACGAAGGAAAAGGAGACCCTGAGAGATTGCAAGAGAGAGAGAGAGAGAGAGAGAGAGAGAGAGAGAGAGAGAGAGAGAGAGAGAGAGAGAGAGAGAGAGAGGACCCCAAGAGGCTACAAGGGAGAGAGTTAGCTCAATTCCCCCTATCCTGATCTTCACCGTCTTCTCTCACGCTCTTCCATCTCAAAATCCATTCCCTCCTTATCTCTCAAACCTACTTGCGGACGATGGCCCCCAAGCAAAGAATGTCGCATGCGGATGACAATCTACAACCAGCAACGAAGCTTTGGGTGAAGGCATCACTATCAATCCAACTACGGTACTAGTTGTAAGCAATGTATTTCCAAATTGATAGATGCTTGCTTTGATTCTCGTATGAGATACGTTTGGCTTCGTACTTTTCCATGCTAGAATAGGTCATTGAAAAGGATAAATCGCATCTCGAATATTCAAAGACGAAGTTGCGAAGTGCTTGTATCAAGGAAAGTTAATTGCACCTAGTTCCTATGCGATGAATCCATGCATAGCATAAGCATCATATGGGACTTTAGAGTATTAAACATCGATGAGTCTTCGATTAATCTTTACCTAGGACAATTTTGTTTAAGGTTTCCAGATGCACATAGACGGTACATACATGGGAGAGATCATGTGAGCTTTACATCAATGACACGCAACTCCTTGTCTTAGGAGAAAGAAAGATAAAGCCAATATAAAATGCTGCATAGTAGGGAAAGGCTAAAAGATAAATGTCACTTAGAGAAGAGGCATAAATGTTCTTGCTAGATTGATTAATTTGCATTGAAATGATAGGACTTACGTCATGTACAATATTTGAACCCTTAGCATATGCCTTAGTCGAAAGAAGGGAATGTTAAGCAAATGTGTAATCGAAATGTTATCACATCTATTATTGTAATGCTTGGAAAATAATACCATTGTTTTGTTGGTTAATTGAACAACACACTAAATGCTTTTACAATCAATTGATTGTTGGATTGTGGTTTGGATGATTATTCCAAGTGCTTGTGTTTGATGGTAAATGCATGGCATGGATCTATAATGACAAGTTGCCATGGGAATAAATGAATGATTTCCTAGAAGATGATATTAGGGCTGATTGTCTTGATTATGCTTGATTCTTAATTGGATTAATTAAGGAAGGATATTTTGCATGGGTGGATCACCTCCAAGATCGCATCGCGGATTAGCCCGAGAGGGCACTGCTCAATTCATGGGTGGAAGATCAAGTAGTGAAAAGGTCAATCACAAAAGTTGTGTCTCACTCCTAGGTCGCTTGGAGTTAGTGGATTTGTGGACGCCCCTTGCCTAGACCGGAACGGAGTTGTATACTGCCGTGAGCCCAACGTCTAGGGCATTGGAAGATCCTATTCTAGATATTGGATGGAAGTTATGGTGCCATGTGATTTGGACCAGGTACTTCTATTGGATAGAAGGGATGCATAATTTCTCATGTATGGGCAGGAGATAAAGATTGACTTGAAGATAAGTTAAGGAACTTGTTTGTCAAAAGGACTGCTTACTCTATTTTTGTGTCTGTGTTGTAAATTACACGAACGAACCCTATTCCCTAAAGGATTAATTAAGGAAGCTAATTTTAAATGTCACATATAAATGTGATAGGACCTAGTTAGATAACTAAAGAATGCCTATTGAGGGAAGCGGGTGGGTGGAACCCCGGATGGGTCTGTCCTACGACAGGGTGGTCCCAGAGAACTGGGAGGCTTCTTATAAGGTTTCACCGATGTTCGACCTTTAGGTATTGTTAGGTTAGAACATGATTCATGCCATTTTAGGGGACCGGAATGGGACTAAGCCCTACGGGTAGAGAGGTTGAGCGGCGCGTCCCTCTCATTTCCCATTCTCTTTGAGCCAAGTGCTGTACGGATCTGCTTCGGATTGAGTATCGTTGCGTAAAGTAGGATGTCCAAAACTCGACGCTAGAATGTTGTCAGGAGACCTTGGCCCCTAAGAAATCAGATTTTAGGTCAATCCTAATGGGTTCGACTGCAAACGTTCCGTTGTTGCGAGGTGGACTCAAGAAACCCTAGGTGACACTAAAACGTGCTAGTGGGTTCCATGGGAGTGATGGGCGGTGACGTTGACCACTAAAACGTGCTTGGATAGCCGATAGGCAGTCACACTACAGTTGGTATCAGAGCAAAACTTTGTAATGATATGAGATTGATTAATATATGGTTTATAGGCATATCCTAAACAGAATAACCTAAATGGTATGGCTTGATTGTCAGGCACCTTCTACACCAACGAATGCTAATATGCAAGAGAAGAAATTTCTTCTCAAGAAAATTAAGGCATCCGAGTTTGATGGAGAAGGGATAGACGTCGCAGCAAAGGCAGAGATATTGATTGAGTCAATGGATAATTATTTCTCTGCTTCAAGGATCACTTTCTCCAATCAAGCAATGATAGGCAAACTGAAGTTTGTTGGCCAGGCTCGGATATGGTGGAAGCAATGGTGCAAAGATCAAGGTATTTTTGAAGACGCTGTCACTTGGGCTCAGCTAAAAGATGTCCGCGGATGATATCTTCCGCCAACCTACCAGACTTTGAGGATGAATGAATTCTTCAAGCTCAAGCAACTGAAATTAACCTTGGAAGCCTACTACGCAAAGTTTGTAACCCTACTAAAATACGCATTGCCTATGGATATTACGCAGCAAGTATCCAAGTTTTGCCATGGCTTGAACACTCCTCTGAACCACCGTCTTGAAGCAATGCGTCCAATGGACTTGCAAGATGCGTTACTTTGAGCAAAGCCAATCATCCAAGAACTTGGATCGGGCAATTGTGACAAAGATGGTTCCTGAGATCAAGACAAGAGATGCCACATGTGTGGAGAGATAGGACACATCCGTAGGAGATGTCCCTACTATTAATGCTTCTATTGCAATGAGCTAGGACACATCCAAGAATAATTCCCTGACCTAAGCCCAGAAGACATTGAGCCTCCAAGAAAACAAAGCTATATAGGCGTAGTCTATGGATATATAGAGGAATCTGGTGAAGAAGAAGACCTAGAACCCACTACACCCCTTCAGGATGATTAGAAACCCTAAATATCTTTGTAAAATGTAATACATTATTGAGAATATCCCAATAAATCCTACTCTTATACCTATAGTTAATTTGCACAATATGAGTTGCACTGGTTTTGAAGCAAAGTACTTCTATGACTAAAGTAGCGTAGCAAAAGCATGGTGGACCCATAACCCACAGGTTCTCGAAAGATAGCCTCAGTTTCTCTCAGGATAAGGATATCTCAATTTCTCTAAGGGGAGGAGGATGTAATATTTCCACACAATTAAAAATTGGTTGGTTAGTTCGAAAGCTAGTTAGTCAATTAATAAGCTAGTAAGATTACTAACTAAGGACTAACTAAAGTAAAAACTAACTAATGTTAATAATTAACAATTTTTATTTAATAAAAATTTATATGTTTAAAAAATTGAGAGTCATAAATTTGATATGTTTCTCGGATTGACAAGGACCGTAGCCATCCTTCACGGAAGTTACAACGTAAACGAGAGTTATGAGCCACATTAATCACTAGTGTTAATGTGTATAGTATGGATGTTCCAAGAATATTAGATTTTTGGGCAAAACTAGCATATTTTAGATATTTTAGATATTACTTATTGTAAATATCCTAAAAAGATATGGAAATTTCTAGAATAGGATATCATGAAAAAAAGTAAATGATTTTCTAGCTAGTTTTGGAGATTTAATACAAAAAAAGAGGGATTTGTGAAATCGTGCGCGCCACGATCGTAGTTTGCAGGCAGTAAACAACACTTCAAACAGGGAGAGAAAGAAGGAGTGGTCTGAAAGATTTCTAAGCAAGTTTCTTGGAGATTTACCCCCCTTTTGGAGCAAATGGAACCATCAAATTTATGATTTAAGCATCAGATCACTGATTTTTCCAAAATCCCCTCCACAAAGAGCTCTTTTTCTCAGCCACAACCCCTCTTCTCCAATTCATTATAAATATGAGGTATGGGGGAGGCACAAGAAAGGACAAGGAGACTCTGAAAGGCACAGAGCGAGAGAGAGAGAGAGAGAGAGAGAGAGAGAGAGAGAGAGAGAGAGAGAGAGAGAGAGAGAGAGAGAGAGAGAGAGAGAGAGAGAGAGAGAGAGAGAGAGAGAGAGAGAGAGAGAGAAGACCCCAAGAGGCTGCAAGGGAGAGAGTTAGCTCAATTTTCCCTATCCCGATCTTCACCATCTTCTCTTACACTCTTCCATCTCAAAATCCATTCCTTCCTTATCTCTCAAATCTATTTTCGAATGATGGCCCCCAAGCAAAGAATGTCACATGTGGATGACAATCCTACAACCAGCAACGAAGCTTTGGGCAAAGGCATCACTGTCAATCCAACTGTGGTACCGGTCGTAAGTAATGTATTTCCAAATTGATAGATGCTTGCTTTGATTCTTGCATGAGATATGTTAGGCTGTATACTTTGCAGTGCTAGAATAGGTCATTGAAAAGGATAAATCGCATCTCAAATATTCAAAGATGAAGTTGCAAAGTGCTTGTATTAAGGAAGTTAATTGCACCTAGTTGCTATGCGGTGAATCCATGCATAGCATAAGCAACATATGGGACTCTAAAGTATTAAACATCGATGAGTCTTCGATTAATCTTTACCTAGGATAATATTGTTTAAGGTTCGCAGAGGTACATAAACAGTACATACATGGGAGAGATTATGTGAACTTTACATCAATGACACCCGACTCCTTGTCTTAGGAGAAAGAAAGATAAAGCCAATATAAAATGCTACATAGTAGGGAAAGGCTAAAAGATAAATGTCACTTAGAGAAGAGGCATAAATGCTCTTGCTAGATTGATTAATTCGGATTGAAATGATAGGGATTAAGTCGTGTACAATATTTGAACCCTTAGCATATGCCTTAGCCGAAAGAAGGAAATGTTAAGCAAATGTGTAATCGAAATGTTATCACATCTATTCTTGTAATGCTTGGAAAATAATACCATTGTTTTGTTGGTTAATTGAACAACACGCTAAATGCTTTTACAATCAACTGATTGTAAGATTGTGGTTTGGATGACTATTCCAAGTGCTTGTGTTTGATAGTAAATGCATGGCAGGGGTTTGTAATGACAAATTGCCATGGGACTAAATGAATGTTTTCCTGGAAGATGATATTAGAGTTGATTGCCTTGATTATGCTTGATTCTTAATTGGATTAATTAAGGAAGGATATTTTGCATGTGTGGATCACCTCCAAGTTCGCATCACGGATTACCCCAAGAGGGCACTACTCAATTCATAGGCCAAAGATTGAGTGGTGAAAAGGTCAACCACAGAAGTTGTGTCTCACTCCTAGGTCGCTTGGGGTCAGTGGAGCTCTAGACACCCCTTGCCTAGACTGGAACGGAGTTGTAGACTGCCGTGAGCCCAAAGTCTAGGGCATTGGAAGATCTTATTCTAGATACGAGATGGAAATTATGGTGCCATGTGATTTGGACCAGGTACTTCTGTTGGATAGAAGGGATGCATAATTTCTCATGTATGGGCAGGAGACAAAGATTAACTTGAAGATAAGTTAAGGAACTTGTTTGTCAAAAGGACTCCTTGCTTTGTTTTCGTGTTTGTGCTGTAAATTACGCAAACAAACCATGTTCCCTAAAGGCTTAGTTAAGGAAGCCAATTTTAAATGTCACACATAAATGTGATAGGACCTAATTAGATAACTAAAGAATGCCTATTGAGGGAAGCAGGTGTGCGGAACCCTCGATGGATCTGTCCTACGACAGGGTGGTCCCAAAGAACTGGGAGGCTTCTCACAAGGTTTTATCGGCATTTGACCTTTAGGTATTATTAGGTTAGAACCAGATTCATGCTGTTTTAGGGGACCAAAATGGGACTAGGCCCTACATGCAGAGAGGTTGAGCGGCGCATCCCTCTTTTTTCCCATTCTCTTTGAACCAAGTGCGGTACGGATCTACTTTGGATTGGGTATCTCTACGTAAAGTAGGATGTCCAAAACCTGACGCTAGAATGCTATTAGGAGACCTTGGCCCCTAGGAACCTAGATTTTAGGTCGATCCTAGTGGGTTCATTCGTGAACATTCCATTGCGAGGCGAACTCAGGAAACCTTAGGCGACAAACCCTGGAACATTCCATGGGAGTGCCGGGCGGCGACGCTTAGATTCTTTTCTCAATGGACTACTAAAATATGCTTGGACAACCAATAGGTGGGCATGTTGCATGGCTTCATAGCTCCCACAAAATCTATCCCCATTTCTAAAATGGCAAAAGCAATAATATAGGATGATCGTGCATCCTATCTTGTTAAGAGTCTAATCCTCCTTTAAATATTGAAGGCACTCTTTGGCATATTGGTGGGCATCCTTCAAGACACTAGGCCACCACAAACTTAGTAGTAAAATGTTCCTGCCTGTAACCTCTCCAAAAATGTGACCTCATGATAGTCTAACGTGGGTCTCATGAAGGACTACTGGCTGTTCATATTTAGGTACACCTCCTTAGTACATTGTCGACTTCTCTTCTGTATATTGTATTAATGATAACTTGAAATGATCTACTCTTCAGTGCTAACTTCCTCCTTTGATAAGCCGTAAGATGTGCTAGCATAACTCCTTCCAACAAGAAATGTAGTAGTTGGTCATAGTACGAATCTGGGTCTACAATCTAAACTTCAAAGAGTTCATTATCAGGTGGCTAATCAAGAACCCCTGCCTTTATATCATCATTTTCCAACCTACTGAGATAACTAGGCATTGCATGTTCCTTCCCTGGAGTGTGAATGACTTTGTAGTCAAGCACTTGTAACAACAACATCCATCTAGCTAGTTTATGTATTAAAAACTAAGTTCTATTGATTAGGAATAAAAGAGCTTGCTGGTCCACATGGAATATCACCTGATTACACGACAAGTAATGCTTAAATTTTTGCAAAGAATAAGCCATTCCTAATGCTTCTCTCTATTACTGAATCATTATTTTCAATAGTAGTTAATCTTTTACTTGCATAATATATCGGTCTAAACCAACCAAGTACCTTATCCTACATGAGCATAGCTCCCACAACTATATCAAAAGCATCAAGATAAATACATGGAAGGGTAAGTCCCATGCAAGAGACTATAGTATTGGAGCCATCACTAGCATTTTCTTGAGCATAGTGAAAGTTTTCTCCTAATCTTCCCTCCAAATTTTTTGCACGCCTTTCTTGGTTAAAGTAGTAAGGGGAGAACATATATGTGATAAATATCTCACGTATCTATTATGCCACTTTACCTAGCTAAAAAATCTCATGACTTCTTGCACATTTGATAGAGCTTTGGCCTTCTGTATTGCTACTATCTTCTAAGATCTCATGACTTCTTGCACATTTGATGGAGCTTTGGCCTTTTGTACTGATCCTATCTATTTAAGATTTATTGCCATACCTTCTTCATACAATATATGGCCTAGGAGCACTCTCCACTTTCTTGCAAAAATTGACTTGAAAGTATTTAGAGACATGCCAAACTTCCTACAGCTCCCAATGCAAAGCCTAAGATGCTTTAGGTGCTCATTCCTCCTGCCATAGCCACAAAAGTCGTCTATAAACACTCTCATGAAGGTTGTCAAGTATGGGTCGAATGTCTTGTGTGCGGCTCCTTGGAACTCTAAAGATCCATTCTTAAGACCAAAATTCATTACAATACTCACATAGGCTCCCCATTCAATGATGAGAACAATATTATCCATGTAATCTAGATGCATCCTAATCTGATTATATCCTAAAAATCCATTTCGAAAACAATACATTTCATGTCCTACTATGTCATCAAGTAAAGAATGGGACTGGTAACTAGTATTGGAAAAGGATCTGAAATTGTGGTTACATTCAACTTTCTATAGTCCACACATTCTCTAATCTTCCCATTCTTCTTAGGAACCACAGTTATAGGAGATATCATGTCACTTCATTACCTGGTTTCATGAAATCAACCCTCAATAACTTGTCAACCTCTTCCTTGACCTGTTTAGCATAGTTTGAGTTCATCTTGTATCTCCTCTAAATCATTGACTTAGCATCCTTCTTCAAGCAGATTCTATGCCGAGATATTATTGAATCAAACCCCTTCATATTAGTATAGTCCTAGGCAAAGATATCATGAAACTCCTTACACAGCTTGATGAGAACTTGCTTAAAGTTGTCCTCCACGTGTATGATGACCTTGATAGGTTTAGGCTCTCCTTCCAAATGCAGGTTAACTTCCAGCACTTCATTCTCCATCACCCTTGCAAACTTGCTCACGGTGTATTCATACTTTGCTCAGCTTGAATAATAGCCTTTTGTCTTTCTTCATCATGCACATTAGAACTGTTCATACATTATTTCTCCTTAGTTTGTTGTTTTATAGGCTCCCCTAGCTACCTAGATTCAAGAAAGATGGTTCTAGGGTCCTTAGCCACCTTAAACTCCTCTATTCTTAACCTCTCTTGAAATTTAGACTTCTCTTGTCCTACCAAAGAACCTCTAGGATGCTATACTCCTAACCAAGTTTGATCAAGAGGTCGAACAATTTGTTGTTCAGGAAGTGCATTTCCAACAATTTCAAGGTGCTCTTGATACCCCCTAAATAATATTATCAACATCTATCTCAAATTCTGGAACTATTGAAGGGTTTTCTTGATGAAGAAATAGTTCCTCCTCATCATCTTCCAGTTCTTCAAGATTGATTGTCTAAGATACCATAGATCTAGAAGTACTCCTAAGGATTACTGAATTAATAGTAGATAATATGATCTCTTTGGGTCCTCCAAGGATGCATACATAATTAGTCCACCTAGTCCTACCTCAACTTGGCAAAATTGAACCATGGTCTTCCTAGGAGCATGTGATAAGAACCTCCAACTTTTGACATTCTTAGTACAACAAAACTTACCTTGAACTTCAAGCCAGCCAGCTTTATTTGCTGATTCTTGAGAATACCTAATGGATGTAGCCTCCTTTGGTCTACCATCTTCACTTGGAATGGGACTGGTAGCAAGTCTCCATGCTTGCTTGTTGGCTAAATTTGTCTCTTCAAGAACTATATACACTTTAGAACCACCATCAAGAAGGGTATCATCATGCTTCTTTCTTGCATATTCAACTTGGATACCGGGAACCTAATAGTCCAGAACATTGGGGTTGTACCAATAACTTATGGTTTCATGACCATTCATCTGGCATATTTCACAGTACTTCTTTCTCTTAATGTCAGAAAGACCAAATTGGTATTTCAACTTCTACTTAATCTTCTTATCCAATATACTATCCTCTGAATTTGTCTTATTTCTCTCCTTTGCCTTTTTCTTCTTACTCTTTCCTGAGCTTTTTTTCTTTTGAAAGGGAGCAATGGATCAAAGGTTGGACTCGAGAGCAAGACCAAGAAAGGGAGAGACTAGAAATGGGAACTCCAATAGTCACAATGTGTGACCGGGCCTTCTTTTATTCAAACTATCACTAAAAGAATAAAGAATAAAGTGACGGTGACGGGCGCCCGCCACCTGCAGTGTGCAGTGGCGGTGACATCAGTGTAGTAATACACGGGTGGCTAGGTAGAGGCGCCTTTACCCCCAACAACCTCCCACTTAAAGGCGAATCTGCCCCTGTGAGGAGTGAAAAGAAAAAGAAAAAAAAGGACAGTACAACATGTACACATGTACAACAGGATGAGGAAAGACGTCATCTCATCCCACTCCCATCAACCTCCTGAGGAAGGCAAAGCGCTCTGTAGAGAGGCTTTTCGTGAGCAGATCTGCAGGATTCTGGTCAGTCAAGATCTTGACAAGATCAATAGACTTGTCCTCAAC
This sequence comes from Lygodium microphyllum, assembly GCF_053477565.2. Classification (NCBI taxonomy): domain Eukaryota; kingdom Viridiplantae; phylum Streptophyta; class Polypodiopsida; order Schizaeales; family Lygodiaceae; genus Lygodium; species Lygodium microphyllum. The sequence goes on from NC_141146.1 coordinate 126,182,865, forward strand.
AACCCCACGTATGAAGTGATACCTCACCTCAATGTGTTTCGTCTTCGCATGGAAGACCGGATTCTTGACTAACTGAATAGCACTCATAGAATCCGAATGCAGTGTAGGGATAGCATCAATACCAAGTTCAACAACTAAACGACCCAACCAAATGGCCTCCTTGCAAGCCTCAGTGGCTGCAACATACTTGGCCTCTGTAGTAGAAAGGGCCATGCATTTGTGAACCTAGACATCCAAGAAACAGCACCTCCAGCATAAGTGAATACATAGTCGGAAGTGGACTTCCTACTATCTGCATGTCCTGCATAATCAGAGTTAGTGTACCCCACGACTCCTGTATCCTGGCTACCATAGCATATGCACATATCTACAGTGCCCTTCAGGTACCTCATGATACCCTTCATGGCATCCCAATGCTTCTAGCCAGGTCTAGCCATATAGCGTGCCACAACAACAACTGCAAAGGCAATATCTAGACGAGTGGCTATCATGGCATACATAAGACTGCCCACTGCGGATGCATAGGGAATCTTGGCCATCTCGGCCCTCTACTCATCTGTCTGTGGACAATTAGCCTGTGATACCTTCACATAAGAAAGCAACGGACAGCCACTAGGCTTTACGTCTTGCATGCGGAAGCGCTCAAGGACTTTATGAATGTACTCCCTCTGTGACAAGTAGAGGAGTCCCTGATGCCTGTCGCGTCTAATGCGCATACCAAATATCTGAGCGGCCTGTCCCAGATCTTTCATCTCAAAGCTCTTCTTAAGCTGAGTCTTAAGAGCATCTAGCTCATCATGAGCTTTCCCTGCTATCAGCATATCATCCACATAGAGTACCAAAATCAATAAAGAACCATCATGGGCTTTCTTCGTGTAAAGACACGGATCCATAGCACTCCGGCTGTAGCCCTGTGATTGCGTAAAGGAATCAAACTTATGATACCACTCCGTAGGTGCCTGTTTCAAGCCATAAAGACTTTTCTTCAATTTGCACACTAGGTGTTGCCTGCCAGGTTCTGCAAAGCCCTTAGGTTGCTCCATATAAATCTCATCATGCAAGTCCCCATGTAAGAAAGCCGCCTTGACATCCATCAGGTATAAATCCAAGTCAAGCTGAGCAACCAAAGCCAAGACTAAGTGTAGGGTGGTCATCTTAACCACAGGAGAAAAGACCTTGTCAAAGTCCACACCATGCTCCTACTTGAAACCCTTTGCTACCAATCTAGCCTTGTATGCCGGCTTGGGGTGTCTAGGGGTACTTTTTAGCTTGTACACCCACTTGCATGGCAAAGCCTTCTTGCCCGTGGGCAAGGAAACCAAATCCCAAGTGTCATTCTTATGCAGGGAGTATATCTCAGACTGCATAGCCCTCTCCCAGGAGTGACTGTCACCCCTGCGCATAGCCTCATCATAGGTGAAAGGCTCTCTTGCATCTGTAACCAAGACATAATGCATTGAGGGTTGAAATCTATCATGTGGACATTTGTCTCTAGTAGACCCCATCTCACGGCAGGCTTTGCTGCCTGCCCAACTGCCTGTCCAACACCCTAACCATGAGCATCTGCTGCAGCTGTAGGCTGTCCAATTGGCTGTGCGGGAGCTCTCGGCTCCTCCTGAAATATGACCCTGCGGATCTCAACAACTCTCTCAGGCTGCCTATGCATTTTGTCTTCATGGAAGACTACATCATGACTGCGGATGACTTTCTGCGCCTGCGGATCCCAGAGACGATAACCCATCTCGCTTGCATCCCCATAACCAAGGAAAACACATTCGACACTCTTGGGATCCAGTTTACTTCTCTTGTCCCTGGGCACATGGCAAAATGCCTCACATCTAAAGACATGGAGATGCGCATAAGAGGGAGGTTTTCCAGTCCATACCTCCTCTGCAACCTAGAAATCCAAACCACTAGAGAGTGATCTGTTTATGACATGCATAGCTGTACTAACTGCCTCAACCCAAAAGCTCTGGTGGTAGGCCTGCATGGCTAAGCATACTGTGTACACACTCCTGGATGGTTCTATTCATCCGCTCAGCCAAACCATTCTGGGGGGGTGTAGGGAGCGGTCAACTGATGCTTAATACTCCTCTCATCACATAACTTCTCAAAAGCACGTGAGACATACTCACTCCCATAATCTGTCCTTAGGAATTTTAGCCTATACCCAGACTGGTTCTCAACCAATGCAAGCCATCTCTGAAACACAACCAAGATATCGGATTTCAGATTAATGGGGTAAGCCCAAAATTTCTGTGAGAAATCATCTATGAATGTAACAAAATACTTTGCACCATGACAAGGCATGGGCCCACAGACATCCGAATGTACCAATGCCAAGGGCTCACTCATGCGTAGCCTACCAGACTTCTTATGCGTAGACCTAGTCTGCCTGTCATAAAGACAATGCTCACATGAATCGAAACATGCATAATCAAGGGGCGGTAAGTAATGCAAACTAGAAAGCATTTTCATTCCCTTCAAAGACATATGGCCCAAATGGGCATGCCAAAGAGGTACATGTGGGATAGAACCCACAGACAAAACATGATCAAGGGAAGAAGTTGATACAATCAAGGGGTAGAGACTGCCAACCTTGGCACCTCTCGCAATCACAAGTCTGTTATCTTCCATGCAGAGTCTCCAAAACATACATGATATCCTACGTCATCAAGTTGTCTAGCTGACATGAGACTGCGTGTCAAAGCAGGTACATGACATACATCCTGCATAACAAAACTGCTGCTAGAAGGAAACTGCAGCCTAGCATCACCAATGCCCACAATATCAAGAGAGCTGTCATCACCCAAGCACACAGAACCCGAAACAGTACGGTATGAATGAAACCACTCTCGACAAGGTGTCACATGAAAGGATGCACCTGAGTCCAAGAGCCAACACTGTGCATACACAGAGTGTATCTCTATCATCTACGAAGCACTAGAAGAAGCTACTAGGATATAATCATCATCATCAATATTCTTAGGCTGCATAACATTGATCTCTTCAATTTTAACACTGGACTTTGCAGGTACTATGCTGCAATCAGAAGACTTATCCTGCACTTTGTCTTTCCCCTTATCTTTGCACCTTTCATTGCGCAATTCATGGCATTGTGGCCTAATATGGCCCTTTTTCCCACAATGGTGACAAGTAACATCTGCATTCCTACCACAGGATTTGCTACATGACTTCCCATGGGACTTGGACCGAGATTTCTGAGAATCCCGTCCATGGCCACTACCATTGCCATGCTTTCCATATCCATCATTCTTGCCTCTAACTGTCATAGCATGAGACACACGAGAGGCATCCAAATTCTTATGGTTAACCTCTTCCTGCAGAAGAGCACTCTCAACATCAGATAATTTTAAGGTAGCAATAGAGGCATATAATGCAGTGTGGAATACATCCCATGACTCATTAAGAGTACCAAGCAAGAAAAGAGGAGTGACATCCTTTGCAAAAGTAATGTCATGTGAAGTCAAGTTCTTGAGTATAGCATGGAATTGGCTCAAGTGAGCAAACATAGTCACATTCTCCTTCATGCGCAGATCCATAAGATGCTTCAACCAATACATCTAACTCATTGGACTTTTCTTGTCATAGAGATTTTTTATCTTTTCCCACAACTACCATGCACTCTGTTCTTCCTCAAAGACATTATAGTGAACCTATTCTGTGAGAGACAATACAATAGTAGACTTGCATAACTCATCAAGCTCAAGCCATTCCTCATCTGGCATAGTTGCAGGCGGATGCCCTCTTAACCTCAAAGGTTTGATCTGCGATTTCTGCACCAACACCTACCAAATCTGGCTCTTTCAATAAGAGTAATTCATACCATCAAGCTTAGTGATGTTGAAAATAGCATGATCAATGGACGAACTCGCCATAATGTAGGCTAGAAGACTGTGGAACCAAAATGATCAAAAAATTACCAAAATCGAGGAAAAATGGTGAAGAAAGTGGAACCAAAACTGCTGCCCACCAAATACTAGTGAAAGTACATCATTTTAGAGTGTTTCAGCATGAAAAATGCATGTTAGTCCATACATATATTTCTTGCTATAAAAAATTTCGGTTTTCAGTAAAAGAGAGCTAACAGTGCCAAAATCGGATCCCAAGGCAATCAAATACTGCCAAGACCAAAGCCAGCATCATGCGGGCATAGCATAATCATATGATGGTCGATAAGCATGAATCCAACACCCAAGTATGTCATACAAACATCTGCTAGTGAGTAGGCACACCCCCCCAGGCAATGGGTCAAAGTGTTCCTACCACTACCAAAACTTGACACAAGTAGGTGTCAATTCACAAAGATACGGATCCAAAACTGAGACTTAGCTCATAAGCATATAGGGAACCAAGACATATGATGTATCATCCCAAAAGGTAAGAAGTCTCAAAGTCTCAAGTGTCTGTAACTGCTCAATAGCATGTAATGGCTCAATGCATAAAAGTACCACTTGCTCAATGTCTGATAAGCATTCAAGAATGCTCCCACTGGCACAAAAGCCATACGTATGAGCTCAAGAGCTCAAGCCAAGGCACGAAACAATGCCAATGACATAAGTCCAAGACAATACATCAATAGTACATCCCAAACATGTAGGCGGTAGAGCATTCGTATATGTAGCATCCATAAACATGTAAGACATCAAGTACATCCCAAGATACAACTATGGCAAGCCAATAAATAGCTCAAGTAAGCTTCGAGAATCCAAGGTCAAGGCAAGACCAAGCTCCAGTAGCAATAGGCTCCAAACAATGTAACTAGCATGTAGTAATGGCATAGGCTAAGCATGTCAAGACCGGTCAGACATAAGCAACATACATGCCATAAGTACATCCAAGATGGAGCATCCAAATGCTTTGCAAATCAAAATCATGCTCAACCAACTATCCCGAATCAAAACCAAGCTCTATGTCGAGCCCCAAGTATCAATACATCACCATATATGTCCGAAACATAGCTCGAAAAGCATAGGCATAAGTATACATGAGTAAAATGACTTCGGCCCAACTGTGTACAGCACTGATTTACTATTCAAAACTGAGAATTTCTACACCAAAATCAGTTCCAAATGGTTGCCAAACAATAGGCATACATTCCCCTAACATCCAGGCATCAAACAGGACCAACCAGGCATCAAATGACAATGCCAAACAAGCTGTAGCATTTTATGTCAGTGTAACACTGTCATAAAATGCCTGTGGACTGTTATGACAGTCCCAAAATAGTGTTAAATCAGTCCAAATGCTATGCTAACATATCAACCATCAAACCAAGCATCAAAACATGTTCATATGCCCGAAATGGAGCCTTTCCAAGTGCCAATGGAGGGGGAGAGTTGTTGTTGTGACTGTCAATGCTGAAGACACATATGGGAGGGCTACGTGATTCTACCAACTACAAATGCTGGTCCTGGGGCTGCAGAAAATGGTGGCCAAGCTTCGGAGGGGTCCGATTAAAGCCAAGGAAGGCCTCAAATAAGCTCCAACAAGTCTTGTTCAAAGGCAAGTGAGATATGAAGCAAGGGAGCTTCAATGGTGGCTGCCCCAATCTTGTTTATAGCCTATAAGACCTAAGAACTGAAGTAAACCCTAAAGAAAATGATCAAATACCTCTGATGTAATGCCCTGAAGGTGCCCAACAATGCCGGGAAGGTGCTCGGGAAGCCGAGGAGTGAGAGGAGCTAGAAGGAGTCGGATATGGTTGCTGGGAAGGAGACCCAATGCAAGTAGGGAGTCGATGGGATGCTGAGAATGCCATGAACCAAGCTCAAGAGTCGGAAAGCAAAGCTCTGATACCAGTTGAAAGGGAGCGACGGATCGAAGGTTGGACTCGAGAGCTATGGTGGGAGAGCAAGAGCAAGAAAGGGAGAGACTAGAAATGGGAACTCCAACAGTCACAATGTGTGACCGGGCCTTCCTTTATTCAAACTGTCACTAAAAGAATAAAGAATAAAGTGACAATGATGGGCACCCGCCACCTGCAGTGTGCAATGGTGGTGACTGTCAGTGTAGTAATACACGGGCGGCTAGGCAGAGGCGCCTTTACCCCCAACATCTTCTTCTTCTTATGTCTTTTCCTATTGGTCTCTTCATCATTCGAATCACTGGACTCATCTTCTGATTTTGAATTTGAATCACTATCTTCATTCTCATATCATTGCTTGAGTCTGCATCTATTATTGAATTCGAAGAATCTTCATTTGTCCTACTCCTTAAATGAGAAGTACCAAGTCTTCTCTCCACCCTCATAGTAGCTCTAATCATGGTATCCAATGTGTCATTAGGTGCTAACTCCACATTATCTATAGGGCCTTTGATCCTTCTCTTCAAGCCCTTCATGAAATAAGAAATTTGCGTCTCTATTGATGGTGCATCCTCTAGAGTTAGTCAGTTTAGTAGATTCTTGAACTTTTAAGCATAGTCTTCAACTAGAACGTTCTTCTATTTGATATCCTTAATCTTCCTTAATATATCCATTCGAAATTTATCTTTCCTAAATCTTCCTAAAAATGCCACCTTTAGATCATTAGTGTATTGAAAGTAGTCATCCTGTAACTACTAATCTAGTCCATGGCTTTACCTTGAAACTATGCAAACTATTGTTTCTTAACTTGATATCCATACAGTTGATTGAAACCACTAGATTTCCACCTTATTTCCCCAATTGGGCAACATGGCAATCAAGATCTTCCTTCTTTCTACTTAAAAACTTTGTTGCATGAACCTTAGGGTTCTGTGGAGGTGGTACTTGAGTTGGCACCTTCTTGTTTGTTTTAGTACCAAAGTCCCAACATATTAAACATCAACACTATCTTTGTGTGCAAGTGGACCAAATAGAGTGGTTCGTACAAAGAGGACATCATATACTCTCCTTCTGATATCATTAGGGGGTGTTTGAGCATTTGGATCCACTTCAGATTGGCACTAGCCCCCAATGTACCTGTAGAAGGAACATCTTCAAGAGTAAAATCTTTAGGTGCTACTTGATACTCTAGATCTTCATCAGCCTCTTGCACCTCTACTTCTACCTCATACAAAATTCATTTAGTTTTCCTTCTCAAACACTCCCTGAATTGATGGGATCTTTCTCTTGTCACAGTCCAATCCCCTTGATGAGGGTATTTCCCTGACATAAATGTTGTAACCCCAAAGCACTTCTATCATGATCATTGCTATTACAATCCTATACACCACAAGAAACTCCTAGACCTAATTTTCTCTAGGCTTGATTCCTAAATCATGAGCAGCATGCACATGAAATTGGTAGGAGCACCAAAGTGTAATGACCCTTCATGACCAAAAAACATAGACGAAAAGAACACAACAATCTACCTAGAATGACCCTCCTACATCACATGACTTCTTGAATGGAGTTATGGCTATAATTAACATTTAATTTTTAGGATTGATATGCAAATATACAATATACATTATAATCATTCACAAAATACCACTCTCCTAAAAAATATCCATCAAATTATTCCTAAACAGATAATTCATCATAGGTAGCATTAAATTTTAGGAAACAAAAACTGAATAATAGAATCAAACATTAGCAACCCTTGGGTGGGTGCTATCCTTTAGATTTTTGCATTTCACATATGATGATAGATATGAAAAGATACAATTGAAGTAATCAAGACAATCACCACCTTTCAAGTAAAGTCACATGACATATAAGGGTCACTACACATATGTTGATTCCAAGCACCTAGATGCATGCAAAAATACTAAGGTAAAAAAAGTACTAAAGTAATGGTGTAATCGGAGCCCTAACAAAGGACTTCATGATAACATGGGCATGGGAAGCTATAAAAGTAACAAGAAAGAAGTGTTACATTCCTCTTAACTCTTCTCAGTTGGACTCTTCTTTAGTAACCTCTTACTCGTCCCTCTCCTCTTGACTCCTTACCCTTTCTTCTTCCTCTTTATTTCCTCCTTTGACATGCTTTTTGGGTCCTAAACTTTTCAACCACCTTGATGATCACCATATAACTCTTCAATATAGTGTCACATTGTGAGGGCAATCGAGTCAATGCAGTCCATTATCACATATTTCTTCTTAGTAGTTACCTTTTGGGAATGTACTCTACTCTATGTTCTGATATTTATTATCAGACCTTGTAAACTCTGATGGAATATATATGCATTCTCTTTTCTTGATTCACTATCTATCTTAGAAGCATAGATAGTAATTAACTATGTTACTATGCTCTACTGTTGAGCATGTGATGCTAGCATACCCCTATTAGGTTCGAGCATGAAAAGGCTCTATTGTCTCGCATAGCTAGTGCAACCAGTTTTCACCTGGCAACCACAACCAAGACTTGGACCTGATTACACACCTAGACACCAAATCTAGCAAATTCTCCTATGCCCTAAAATAAGATGATCAATTTGTGGAGTAGATAGTGAATTTTGAAGTCAATCCCAAGCTGATAGAAGAAACACTTGGAATAAAGCTAAAACACTTGGAACTCAATCCCAAATAGAGACAGGATGACTCAATGCAATACAATTAAGAAGTGCAATCAAAGGCCATGATTGATGAAGAACTCCAAGTCACAACACATGTATTCCACCATCTCTTCACTTACAACAAGGCCACCACCATCCCATACAAAGTCTCAAGATGGCTACTAACATTGTTAATCATGACTTGAATGGGCCATTTGACTAGAGTGTGTGATAGAATATTTAGCAAAAGTACATAAGGTTCTATTACTAAAGGACCCACCACTAAAGTTAAACTACATAGAGGCATGCAATAACATTATCAGTTATGGTAGCACACTAACTCATGTCATAATCTAAACTTATCATGTTACATAAGCTATGAATATGTATACATAAAGCATATACACATCTATACTTGGGTTCTCACTTACTTATGCGATATGAAATAACACATGAAATGTATTCTTTATGAGACAAATATACGTGGAAGTCAAAAAGTTTTTGATATACTATGCCTCTTCATATTGCAATATAGGTGAGCTTTGGTAACAAAGTACCTTTGAAAATTTTGTTTATAGCCATATTTGGAAATATTTCATGATTTTTTGCATGAATTAAAGCCAAATTTTAGCATTTTGGACCTGTTTTACGGCCAAATTTGTGAAAAATTTCCCAAAATTTTTTCATTTTCCACCACATGATATGTTTTTACCTTATATAGTGGTGCAACCTCATAGATGTCTCACTTGTAGAAATGTGTGCCATTATCTACTAGTGAAGCTGAGTATGTTGTAGCCATAGAGACATGCAAAGAAGTCATATGGATTACTCATCTAGTAGAGGACGTGGGCATCAATGATGACATGTCATTGTTTCACAATGATAGTTAGAGTACCATCGTGTTGCTAAAGAGCTATTGGAGACATCATAAACATAGACTCTCTCTCTCTCTCTCTCTCTCTCTCTCTCTCTCTCTCTCTCTCTCTCTCTCTCTCTCTCTCTCTCTCTCTCTCTCTCTCTCTCTCTCTCCATTTTGTGCAATCGCTATTGTCCTTGCATCTCCAACACAATTCAGGGGTTCCATTGAGAAAGTATTGTATAAAAAAGATCAATCCATGTCTTAACAAGTAGCATAGATACTGCCAAAAAAATGAGAATCATTCAAGGGGAAGAAAAGGCAACAAAGGAGTCACAATACTCTAACCAACAACCCTTCATGAGCTAATGACTTAATTAGAAAACATAAAGGTCCAAATTAATGAGCTCACAAAAGGAAAATGAGACCACAATAGTAAATTGAGAAAACATGCTGTGTTTGGAGGAATCGTCCAGAGCACCTATGGACCGGCCTATAGAAGGTCAGAGCGCAACAAGTAGAGCAAGAGGTCTAGAGTGTCTATATGAGGAGCTTAAGAGAGAAAAAGTTGAAGCCATAGCACCAAGGAAAGATCTCCCAAAGTACTTGGATGAAACTCAAAAAGCATATAAGAAGTTCCTTGAGTTCGAAAACTAAGTGTAAGAACTCCAAACTTAGATTAAGGAAAAGGATTCAGGGCTTTAAGAAAAAGACTTTGAGCTTAGAAAGAAGGATGCATCACTCACAGTCAAGGAGAAATGTAGACAAATTATGTAGGCATCTGCTTGAAATGAATCAGAAACTAACAGATGTCTCCCTCCTACTGACCCAAGAAAAAGCCAAACTGACATTGCACAAAAAACAAACAAAATAACATCTGCAAGTATAGGGCTAACAGAAAGCTACATATGCAAGGCTACAAGAAACAATCGATGCCAGATTAGCAAGGGTTGTTGGCCAAGTCGAAGGCAAATCATATAGATTATATAAAATGACCTTGATGAATCTATCCAATGACCTTAGCATAGGACTATACAACAAGAGTAAGCATAAGGTATAGTTGGAAGCCTACAAAGGTCCAACTAGGATTGATCTCAAGTACTTTGGAAAGCATGGATTAAATTAGAGAGATCAACCCAATCAACAAGAATTGACCAAAGAAGACTTACTCTACCACTTGAGAAAGAAGGAATATGAAGAGTGTGAATTAAAGGTAGTAGGCCCCTTGCTACTCAACACATCCCAATCAACCTCTCCCATTTCCTTAGAGTCATCCACAATCATGACACCACACCTATTAATATGCCAGAGCTCCTAGAATTTGATACAAGGGAATCAAAAGAGCACTCAATGGAAGAAGTGGAAGACCTAGAGCAGAATGAGGCATACATTGCCATGATACAAATGTTAAGAGCTTAGTTGTAGAGGGTAATAGAGAATCATATCCCCCCAAGCTCTTATTTTAAGAAGAGAAAGAGAATCCAAAGGAAATTGTGTAGAGCTACCAAGAGAAGCAAGAGTCTAGTACTATTGTAGTTTTTGATTTTCAAGTGAATGAAGAAAGCAAGTTCAAAATAATGCTTCCCTCACGCACAATATGGCTTCTCATATGAATAGTTGAAAATGTTACAATGAGTGCTTAGATCCCCTAGATATCACAGTCGATTCAAAATCTTGTTGAGCATAAGGAAGCAAGTAAATCTTAGAGAAGCATTGTCAAGTCTACAAGAATGGCGATATCCTATCTTGAAGAATAACAAGTGGGTGTTGGAAGCCTTTTTTTATTCACACAAGAGGAAGAACAGATGGATGCACTCTATTGCCCTTACCCATGATGGCATGGCATGGAGTACTAGGAGAATGAACATGGTAGATACAATTTTCTAAAGATTCCCAACATAAGAGCCACTCATGCTAACAAAACCTACATGTTCTAGCACACATACCTAGTATCCTCTTTTGACCACTTTGTAAAAGAGTTTACCAATTCCTTGACCTCTCCTTCATCACCATCTGTAATTATCACTGACTCCTCATCAAGCTACTACAACAACTAGTAACACCCTATGGAGATAGGCTCCTACCACTATTCTTTGACATAAATATAGGCATCAATAGAGTGGTGATTTGGTTTCACCTTCGAGCTACACTATTGCTCACATTATGTACACATTTGTTGGAAGACATGGTGGATAGCAAATTTTCCATGTGCACACATCCCTTCTATCTAGAGTCCTCATTGGAATTGCACAAATCAATCAAGGAGTATCTTCTCAACAAAGTATGCCTTCAGCATACACTCAAATCACTTCTTGAGTGATGTGTCTTCTCTTATATTGTTACTTGTAGTTAGTCCATTTATTATATGAGAGAGAGAGAGAGAAAAGAAAAAGAGAAAAAAGATAAAAAGCGATGTTGCACATTCATGGTACCTACTAGGACAATTCCCTAGCCCACTTCCCCACATCACAATGTTAGGACACATCAAGGGCAATCATCGTAGGCATGCTTGGATGACAATGTTATCCTAGGATCAATACAACACCACAACTTCCACTAAGTAGTTCCTCAATTGTGGACAACATTCCAAATTTACTTGAAATTTGACCTAGCTCTTAATTGCACACACGTACATACCAACCATTGTACAAGTAGGGTAGATATATCCCACAAAGAGAGCACAAGTGACATAGAAAGTACACTAGACCTCTCACAAGACCCATCAATCTCAATGGCTAGGAAACGAACTTGATCCATCAATGTCAGCCAATCATCACTCTACCTCTCTTTGAAATGGCCTACCCAAGCATCAATTTCTTCAACATCACCATTTCAATCCTACTTGCTAATCCTTTTGCATCAACACACCATCCCTTCTCTACTCGAACCATTCACATCAGTTGTCCCAGTGTCGCTTGCCATAGTAACAAGTTACCCTTGGTGTGAGTGCCATGGATTGGCACTTGTCTAGAAGGGGGCATAATGTCAATTGCAAGGAGAAAAACATCAATAATTTTTTGAAAAGGAAATAATTATTGTAAAATGCATTGGATATTTTGACTCTCTCTTGAAAGGATTCAATTTGGATGTGCAATGGAAAAGACATGGCACAAGATATGGAGGCTCAATCCATCATAATCATCATCTTCATCATTCTTCATGCACACACAATGACTATCTCCCAAAAGGAATAAATACTTTGACTTTATGACACTTTACATATATTAACTTTTCCATTTCATACAAGCATAGGATATGATTTAACTTATGTCATATTCTCAACACTCCCCCTCAAGCTCCGAATGAGCTTGTATATTCCCTAAGTGAACTTCTAAAGTACTCAAATTTATTTTTACCTAATGTTTGGTAAAGATATTTGCGACTTGGTCATTGGTTTTTCCATGTACCAAGTCTATCTGTCCATCCATGACTTTCTTTCTAATGAAATGATAGTATACTTTAATATGCTTTGTTCTTGTATAATAGATTGGGTTCTTCGCAAGCATAATGCTATTGATGTTATTACAATACATGATAGTTCCTCTATCTATCTCAATCCCCATGTCACATAGAAGTGTCTCATACATGTTTGCTCACATGTGCCAATGCTATTCCTCTATACCATGCTTCAATGCTTGGCAAAGATACCTTGGGTTGCTTCTTGCTACTCCAACTTACCATGGTTGAACCAAATGAAAAATCATAACCATTGCTGGATCTCCTATCCTTAAGACTTCCTATTCATTATGCATTTTTGTATCTAAACAATGTAGGCTTGATCCCTTTCTCAAAGAAGAAACCATGATTATGTGTCTTATTCACATACCTCAACACTCTCCTCATTGTATTCAAGTGTGTATGGCATTTGCACGAATTGGCTTATCACTCCCATTGAACATTACATGCTATCATACCATACTCCAACATTTCCAAGGAGTATTGTCCTTGCATCAACCAAATTCCATTTGGTGTGTCAATTACTTCAATGCTCAAAAAGTGCCTCAACAATCCAAGATCTTTGATGTTAAACTCCTTGTGAGCTCCTTGTGCAAACCATGCTTCACTTCAACAGTTTCTTTTTCAAGAGTACCTATTATGATAAGATCATCAACAAGATAACAACAAACACCATTCCATCCTTGTATGTCACAGTGAGTAATCAACCATGATTTGTTGAAATAACATGCTACATAATAACCTATTAATTCTTTCACACCAAGCTCTAGGTGCTTACTTAACCCATAAAGTGCTTTCCTTATATTGCATACATAATGTGGATACTTAAAGTGCACACATCCTTCAAGCTATTCCATATATATTTCCTCTTTCAAGCTCCCATTCAAAAATGCATTCTTAACATCCAAAATTCCATCCATAAATCAAAGCCAAGGTAATCACTAATCTAAATATAGTCATCTTTGAAACTTGACTAAATTTCTCCTCATAGTCGAATCAACATGTCTATGTATAGCCTTTGCAACCAATCTTGCTAATATCTTTCCAATGAACCATCCAACTTGCATTTGACCTTATAAACCCACTTGCAACCAATTGATTTCTTGTTCTTAGTCAAGGCATCCATTTCCTCATCCATGGCTTCCTTCCAATCTTTGCTTTCAACCGCTTCTTCAAATCAAGTAAGCTCTACATGATGCACATAAGATACCATATAAGAATTATGTATTTCATAAGCCCATTGTATGTCAACTTGCCAATCGGATGCCTTACTCTTTCCGATATTCTCAACTAAGGTACGCTAGATGGTGCTTCAATTAATCTTCATCTCGTGGTACATACTTGCCTACACTTTTTATGCCTGGTATTCTAACATGAGGTATCCCAAACTCATCATCCATAGACTCATCTTTTGAACTCTCACCCGTAGTCATATTCCCTTTTTCTATTTCTTTGTTCTTTTGTGCACTCCTCAATGTGCTTTGCCACTCCATCATGGATTATAACTTCCACTTATTTCTTCATTGTCTTGAGCACCTGACATGTCTTCAATATGTTGATTTCTTTGAGTAATTTTTATTGCAATTTTCTTCCCATAACCATCATCATCACTACTCTCATAAGCATCCATCTCAATTGTAACTTTAGGTCTATACCATCACTCATATTCACTAAACCTTACAGCGTTGTGGTAGACCTCTCTAGTGGCACAATCATAACATTTATAACATTTCTTCTCATGTGGATAGCCAAGGAAAATACATTTGATAGCCTTCAGTTTCTTTTTTTTCTTAAGTAATCAAGAACAAGACATAATGTACACAACCAACACCTTGAAATATGCAACTATAGGTATTCTCCCATACATCTTCTCATACGGTGACATGTGACGAGTCAATGCACTATAAGAGTTATGCTCATAATATGAACTACAGTATTTATAGCCTCAACCTAATAAGTCAAAAGCATATGCATTTGGTTAATCATAGACCATGCAACTTTAACAATAATCATATTCTTTCTTTTGTAGCACCATTTTGTTGTGATGTGTATACATGTAACCTATCTCTTAATTGCATGATCTCTTGAGTAGTTAAAAAACTCATTTGACATGTATTGACCTCCATTATCCAAGCTTAGGCTTAGGCACTTTATGTGACTTCCAAACTTATTTTTTGCTAGAGCTTTAACTTTCAGAAACTTCTCAAAAGCCTCACTTTTATGTTGCAAGAAATAGACACATGTCATCCTATTGAAAGTATCAAAAATGAATGTAATGTAAGACATGCATCTCCCACTCAAAAACATATTTTGACATGGATCCCATATGTTTGAATGTGGCATTTCCCAAAGGATAAGTGCTAATTCTCTCTCTATTTGAAAATGGTCTAGACTACTTGCAAAGTTGACATTCCTCACATACATGATCATAGTTGACATAGACAAAATGCAATAGACCATGAATAGTCTGTCTAGACTACATTTATTTCAGCCTTTGCAAGTTAACATGCATCATTACTATATGCCATAACTCAACATCATTTTCTTGTCCATGTCTAATCTCCACATACACAGAGCTTTGTACGATAGGAGTACCTACATCCAATGCAAACACCTTGCCTTCTTTGGATATGAGCCATCAATTTACCAAGTTTGCCATTTCTAAACTCCTCCCTGAAGCAATTATATTTATTGAACCTTGCAGCCCTCAACCATATTTTTGTCCAATAGAAGCCAAATTTTTAGCAATTGTAGGCACATTCAAAATATCTGTAAGTTGATTATCTATCCCATCTCTAGTAACCAATGGAACATTGCCAATACGAGTGATCCTATGCAATGTATCATCTCCCATAGTAGCATACTCCTCACTTTTCATTTGTTGCTTCTTGTCAAACCATTCTGCATGATGTGTCATATGATTTGTAGCTTCAAAATCCAAAAACCAATCATCCTCTCTAGGGGGATGTATCATGTTACCAATACATACTCCATAGCAAAAAGATGCCCTCTAGGCGATGAATCACCCCTAGAGATATAGCATGTGCCTACATAACCACTTGCATAGTAACCTATTTGAGTCCTTCCATGACATCGAGACATAGCATTGTTTTTATGGTAGCATTCTTTTTCAAAATAATTGAATCATATACAGTAATTATAAGGACCATCTCTATGAGGACTAGATCATCATCTACCTCTAAAAAATGATCTCCCCTTTCCTACAAACATAAAGTATTCAGGACTAAAGGAGCTACGACCACAAGCAACAAGGCATCAACCACTCAAATATAAGGCCAAAAAGCATTAAAAATGCCCCAAAAATACATGTAAACTAAGTTTCAATAATATCGCTATCATACATGTGTCCAATTTCTGTCAAATACATCCATACATCATGCCTACATGTCATACATCTGTTGTTCGACAAGAAAAAGTAAAATTAGAGCTCAAATGGTACCCATATGGCTCAAAAAACATCAAAGTATGAGCCAAAAATTGACAAATTTTCCTTCTATTTTTTGTGATTTTTTGTGCCAAGAATGAAGTGTTTTTTTGAAATAAATATTCTAGAAAAAATTCAAAACTTTTGGGCTCCAAATAGCCACTCAAAAGTTGCATAGAAATTGGACTTTTTGATATTTACAACAACTAATTCTTTCTTCTACTATGTGAATATAAAACTATGAACTAGTTTGGAGTTAACTAATTCAACCTAGCCCCCTAGTGTGAAACCAATTTGTCAAGATATCTAGTTCAGGAGGTTGCCAATGCAAATAAGGAGCCAAGAGAACTAGTTCAAACCCTTGCTAATGTGAAACAGGTTATTTGCATGAAGGTTTAGCTTTAAGCTAGCTTTAAGCTAAGACTTAATAAAGCCTTATTATAAAAGAAGAGGGCTAATCAAATAGCTAGCATCCATCACTAACTAGGTGTGATTTTGCCAGGCCTTCAAGCTAGTTTTTACATGGCTAAAACAAGTAGCAACCTCCTCTCATCCTCCTCGATTGAATATAGAGCTATAAGCTCTCTTTAGTCAAAAGCATAAAGCACACTCTTCTTCTCTTCTCTTCTTTGTGTTGGATGAAGCTCCTATTTATCTGACTAGAAGACCTTCAATTTAAGCGGTCCTTGTGTTTCTTCAAGCAAGCAAGCCCTTTGTTTAAGCAAGCCATGATCTTAAGTAGCCCTTGAGCTTCTGGCACTCGATACATAGTTCAATCCAAGACCAAAAGCAACTGAACCGTTGCTATAATCCATTGTTTGCAGCCTTGTGCATCCAATCTAGCAATAATGCCCCAAAATCTAAGATTCAATAGCTCTACCAATCCATGCACCTATTTTGAATGGATTGGATAAAGATTTGTACTTGATTTAATGGTGAACAACAAGCTTTGAATCTAATGTAGACCCTGATTTGATGAGCTGATCAATCCAATTCTTCACTCCCGCACTCTCGCCCCAATACCAACCACAAGGAATCAATTTAGATGTGGAATGGAAGGGAGATGACATAAGGTAGGGAGGATTAATCAATCTTCTTCTTCTTCATTCTTCATGCACAAAATATCTCCCAAAGTGGATAGATACTTTGACTTTAGAACAATTTACATATCCCCTCTTTTCCATTTCATACAAGTATAGGATATGACTTAACCTGTGTCATATTTCTCAACACCTCTTATGGAGATTGTATTGATAAAATAGCATCATTAGATTACTCTCATTTGCCAATTTTTAGATCCAGACTAAGGTCTATTGCATGGATTAGGAAGTACGTATGATCACAAAGTCACAAAAAGGGGCTAAATGCTCAAGGGAGATGGGAAAATCCTAAGCCTAGAGTTTATGTATAATAGAAAAGAGAACTAATGGAACAAGCATGCATGTGTGTGCTAACTTTTCCTTCTTGCCTTCTTACTACTGCCTTGAGAGTGAGAATAAAGGAGAGGGAGTGAGAGAGTATGTGTGTGGAGTGAGGAATATGATTATAAGAAGCTCCTTACATTCATTCTTCTTCTTCTCTACCACATCCCTTTGGTGAGTGCAACGAGAGCAAAAGTGTGTGAGTTGAGAGCCCGAGAGAATGAGGGATGTGGATCATGAAGCCCTCTTCTTCTCTTCATCTTCTTGAGCTCATCATTGGCATATCATCTCCTTCATGGAAACAATAGAAGCAAGATTGAGGTGAAGGAGCATGTGGATGAATCAAGGGCATGGCTTGTTGATACAACGACTACAACACGGTAAGTATAGGTAGGTGTATTCTCTCATCATTTTAGTTGTATATCTAGTATGTGAATAGGATAGATGAGAGATAGTCACGAGCTCATAGGTTGCCATTCTTGAATCACGAAGGCTATATCCAATGGTCTCTACGTCAAGCTTGTAGAGTGTGATACTATTATAGATGAGGGTCTTAGGCTATAAGCCAATTCCAATTGTGAGGCTCTTGTGAAGTAAGTCCTCTCTATTTCCATTCAAGTCATGTATCTCTCATTCTTGTCTTGTCTTGCATTTGATCTAGTCTTGTATCAAGATATTATCTTGTATTGAGGATCTAGCCTTGTTGTAAATACCATTGTATCAAGAAGTACATTGTTGTAATTCATTATCTTGCAATACATAATCAACTTCTTCTTCTTCTTCTTCTTCTTCTTCTTCTTCTTCTTCTTCAAGTAAAGACAAATACATTCATATAGACTTGTACCATCCTATGGTTTAGGTGCTAAAAGTAATTATTAATAGAGATTGACAAGCTTGTGCAGAAATGGAACTCCCAAAGCCTTTTTATAAAGAAGTGGTTTGCACATTGAGTTGAGATTGCATGTGTCAATAGTCACCTGATGACGACAACTAAGTAGTAGCACCATGCTATTACTACACTTCAACATGACCGATGAAACCATCTCTCTTTGGTCCCATATGTATTTCTCAAAATCTAGACTTGCCATTAAGGTTGCAACATCACCTTCTTTTGGATAATTTTTTAATCGAAGAAGAATTACACATTGCCAACCTCTTTGCAAGATCTTCCTTACTTTGGGATCTTACTAGTTATCTTTGTGGGACTCATGATCAAACCAATTGATTTGGATGATTTGCTAGATTGGAGTACAATGCAAATATTTCTATAGCTGGTGGATTTCTAAAACTTTTAAACATTAAATTTTGTAAATAACTAACCCATTTCACTTTGTGTGCATATATTTTGTTCTTTAGCTCAAAGTTTTGCATCCACAAAAGCCAAAATACCTTCAATGTTTAAAACACTACTACATTTTGTGTGAGAGAGATACTAGGTACGAGCTCAAAAGCAATAGTACGTGTATGGTGGTAGGTAGCTAAGTTATGATCAATTCCACCAATCTTTTGGACTAGAATCTATAGCATGATGCTCTCAAAGCTTCGTCAAGTGAATGCAAGTTAACAATAGGCAGCAAAACAATGAAAAATCAAGGCTTGAAGATAACATCACTAGTAAACACGTTTCTTGGAGATCATAAGTTGTGGAAACATCAAGTCAAGACCATATTGTAGCCTCAAAAAGAGAGTCCAAAATATCAACAAATGATCAACATTGAGATCAAAATTTCTTCAATCAATATATATGTTGGCTTCAACATACAATGGTCATCTACTCATCTACTTCCTTAAGAGGATTTGCAATTTCCTCTTATGTAAACACATGTCTTTATCATTAATGTGTTGTTGGGGAAAAAGGCCTCTGGTCCTGCCTATGTACATTGTGACTGTCCATTCTTTATTCATATATAATATGATAGTGCAATAAGGCTGTCAGTTCAGTTGGACATCACCTACATTGTGTGTGCTCTTCTCTCCCGCATCTTCCTCTTCTCCTTCTCCACTACCATTGCATCTCCTTCAACTGGTATCAGAGCTTTGGATCAGAGCTTGATCGTGGAGCTTGGCTCGGCATTACTTCAGCCCGGATTGAAGACCTAGAGCTTGGAGCTTCAATGCTAGCCATGGCTTCTTCCCCCCGATGTAAGATTTCATCTCCCACCTCTCCCCGTAGGCTCTTTGCAGGTGTTCCTTGGCTTCATTGGGCACCTTGTATGCCCCCATTTTCCCCCTTATCCTCAGCATAACCAACAAACCCCAAAGTTGCAGCTCACGTTTTTTTTGCAGTTGTTTCAAAATCTGGCTCAAAAATCCCATTTTTTCTCATATCTCGGGCATCCGGAACCCGATTTAGGCAAGGTAAGAGTCTAACTTGGGGTATTAGCATGATCCAAACACAATGCTGATGTTAGATCTGCTAAATTATGATCACAAATTTTCTGTAACTGATCTGAGTTGATTTACAGCAATAAAATGTCATGCTCTTAGCTTATGTGATGCTCCCGAGGCTTGGTATTTGATGCCCAAATGCTAGAGATGTGAAGAGATGTCAAAGAAACCGATTCAGGTGGAAAAATGATCATTTTTTAAAAGAGGTTATTCAAGAAGTTAGGGCGGGGGGTAGCTGTCAAGTGAAGAGAGGGGAGTTGTAGAGAGAGAAAGAGACAAGAAAAATGGGCGCCATCATTTTGTGGGTCTCTTGCTGATTTGATGCAAGTGTTGCCTCATTTCAAGCATGCATTGGTTGCATTTGATCCTCTCTTCCATCTCCTTCAGCATCATGCAACTCTTGATCATGATTCTTGAGTGTAGAGAGAGAAATTTTCAATAAGATTAAATATAGTGGTCATTCATCTTCACCATCTAATTTGGAGGAGTAGACATCCAAAATAGAGTCTTAATTTGACATATTCCCTAGGCCTGATGATCAAAATATCCATTTTGTTGTGCTCACCTTGAGGGCTTTGCTCATACATGGTGGATGTATATTAAAAGAGAGAGCTGGCAGGTTGACAATTAGGAGGATTTCAGTGCAAAGATGGCTCAAGTATTTGTATTCCCGATAGAAAACAAATTGGCTTTATTTTTTCCCCTATTTCTTTCCATTTTTGCCCATTGTCAAAGTGTAGTCCAAATAGACAACTTATCACAGAAAGGACTATAACTTTTAATTATCCCAAATGAGGAACTCTTTGATTCAAATCAAAGCTAACAAATAGCTCTTCAAGATGAGCTATCAGCCACCACCTCAAAATTAGATCAAAATATTTTGGAAACATTCTTTTCTTGATATACATAAGAGTCTAATCACTTGTATATCTATGCTAAGCAAGGTTTTTATCAGGGATGGCTTATGCATAATGCTCTTTGTTGACATTTGGGTGTCCTGTTGGATGTATTGTTGCTTGGTCATCATGGTTTATGCCCGGATATGCTATTTGAGAGCTATTGAGCCTTGATTTGGATGCGAACACTTTGTTCTTGGTTGGGATTTATGCTACCTTGGGTGACAGGTTATTTTACCTCCATTTTGGTTATGCCTATGGCCTACGGGTGCTCCTGACTACTCGAGATGATATGTTGATGTATTTGGATGATGCCACTTTGATGTTTATGCTCCCGAATGCTTCTTGAGCAAAGAGTAGAGCTCAATTCTTGGTTCACTGTCATTTTCTTTGAAGCTGGCATTTCACTTGACAAGGTTTATAACCCGTGCTACCCATTATGGGATTGATGTCTGATGTGGATGCTTTTAGGTTCGACTACAGTATGACAGATGTTTGGGCTTGAATCGACTTGCATTTGAGAATTTTGTGGAGTAGTTTGCATTTGGTTGGCTTATCACTTACGTAATTTGGATGCTATTTGGCCCTTAATGCCTCGATTATGGATCTTGGATTTACTTGGATGCAGATACATGTTTGAGTAGTGCTTGCTCCATTGTCTTGGAAGTTGGTTATTGATCTTTCATTGCTCATTGATGCATGGTTCTCTACATATAGGAAGTTTGATGGATGCATTTCTTTGGGCCTTGACCAGACTTATGCTATTCTTAGTATAGGAGTCATACACCTAGCTTTTCTAATGGGACTTCTCCTATCCTTAAGGATATTTTACATGTTCCCATGCTCAATAAGAGCTTGATTTTTGTCAGTCAGTTGCATGATGCAGTTTACTCTATTTCTCTTAATGATAGGTCATGGAAGATCTGTCGTGGTTGCTTGGTTTTGGCCAAAGGTTCTAGAGTTGGTTCTCATTACCCAGTGCATATCTCTCATGTGGAAAATTCTATGGTTGCAATTATCTGGATACCACATGCATTGTTATGGCATTATCGCCTAGGCCATATGCACCACAGAGAGATGGAGATCTTGTCTCATTTAGACTCGTTATTGCCTCCTATGTCACTTACAGATCTTGATGCTTGCCATGATTGTACGATTGGTTCTTGCAGAGCCCCCTTGGCTTATGGCAATCGTACGAGGCATGCTCCTCTAGATCTTGTCCATTGTACAGTATATGGACCTATGCCTTCCCAGTCACTTGGTGGAGTGTCGTACTTTGTGACCTTTGTTGATCATGCTACCCATCGTGTTTGGGCTTTTCCATTGGTGCAAATTGAGGATGCTATAGTTATGCTTGACAAGTTTATGGATTCTGCTGGTAGGAGGCCTAGGTGCTTGCAGATGGATTATGAGAGTCATGCTCTCTCTCTCCTAGCTTTCAAACCTCTTGTCAGTAGTATGGCATTGATTTCTTATGCCCACGGTATTATGGGATTGCTCATGGCATGTGCCTGACCTTATAGGCAAAGGTTGCTTCTATGCTCACAACAATTGGGTTGTCTTATGGCTTTTGGGATGAGGCCCTTATGATGACAATCTATTTGGTTAATATGACACCATGCTTGACCTTGGATGGTATTACACCCCATGAGGCATGGAGTGGCATGCAGCCCTCCTATGATTACTTGAGGATGTTTGGCTGCTAGGCATCTATATGTGTGCCACATGAGCCTAGGTCACATAGATGTATCCTCCTTGGTTATGGAGATGGAGACTTTAAGGCCTACAGAATATGGGATTTGGATGTCTAGCAGGTCATACGCAGCCATCATGTTATCTTCTATGAGATGCAGACACCTCTTAGGCCTCTTGATTAGTGTTTAGTACACTTTATGGCCGATTTTACAACACCTATAGTGCCATTTCAACAAGTTGTTTATGTTGAAAATGAGGCACTTATTGGCCCAAATGACATAGCTATGCATAGCACTCAAGGTCATGATATTGGTGCTCAGTTGCTAGACCCCTTGCAAGCTCATGAGAGCCATTTCTTGTAGTTTTGTAGGCTGGACAGCCAGCCATATGTCAGTCTTCCACTTCGCTAAGGCCACATGTAGTCTTGAGACCCCATTGGACGAGTGACCGGGATGTTGGCTCTCTTTCAGTGATTGATTCTGGAGAGTTTGACTGCTCTCCCTATCTTGTATGCGCCACGATGATGTTATGCACGACTCTGATGCTTTACAATCATGCACTAATTAATTATGCTTGCTTCATGAGAAGCATTCTTGGATTGCTCCATTGTATGGAGCTGTGGGATCGCTTATTTCCTGGATGTCATGGACTCGGGGATGCTTGACTCTTCTTCTGCAAAGGTTCCCGACACTTCTTGCTCAGCTCGCTTTCTGATTGGGCGTTGGGTGAGATGTCATGATTCCTCACCTTGTCTTTTTTTTCTTCTCTTCTTTGTTTTCACTCCCCAGCCACATTGGCCTTTTAGTGGGAGGTTGTTGGGGTAAAAGGCCTCTAGGTCTGCCCGTGTACATTGTGACCGCCCATTCTTTATTCATATATAATATGATAGTGCAATAAGGCTGTCAGTTCAGTTGGATAGCACCTACATTGTGTGTGCTCTTCTCTCCCGCATCTTTCTCTTCTCCTTCTCCATTGCCATTGCACCCCCTTCATGTGTTTTTTCTTCAATAACTTCATTTGCAACAAGTCATTGTGCTTCCATTATCTTGGCTCAATATTCATTATATGCACTTGACTACAACAACCATTTTGAAAGCCAGGTTTATTATCTTCAACTTTCAGATCCCTTGTACTGCCAATCCAAACTTTATAAGGTTCCAAGCCTAGTTGTATGGTAGTGTAATTATTCAAGAAAAAAAGAAAAAGCAAAGAAAAAAGTACAAAAAAAGTAGATAAATAATTTGCAAATATTTAGATGACCCCGGTACTCAAAATAAAATGGAAAAAGGAGATCGTAAACAATTGGGAAAATAATAGATATATAAGATAACATTAACTGTAAGCAGGGAAATGCATAAATTAACCCAAAAATAAATCAAACAGCCCAACGAAGGGTTAGAAAATTTTTAAAAATAAACTCCCAAAATAAGGGCAAGTGGTGACTTGAAACAATAACAATTAGGAAGAAACATCTCCATCTCTCTCTCTCTCTCTCTCTCTCTCTCTCTCTCTCTCTCTCTCTCTCTCTCTCTCTCTCTCTCTCTCTCTCTCTCTCTCTCTCTCTCTCTCTCTCTCTCTCTCTCTCTCTCTCCATATCAAATTCTTAATTTAGGTCTTATATGTTTATTTGTTAAAGGGGGAATTTCTTAATTTAGATCCTATATGATTATTTGTTAATTAAAATCAAATTTTAAAAATTGAGTATGTAAAAGTTGGGCATATTAAGTAACATTGATCTACTATCATTGTCTCAAAAAGAATGATTGTCAATTTAGCATTAATTATAATCGTGGCTTCCAAAGAAAGATTAAACTTTAATGAAGTCCATGCTTTCAACTTCTATATAAGAGTGATGGGTGATGCTCCTCCTTAAGGGCCTCATCGGGGCTCCATCACCTTGACCCAATTAAATATTAATTAGAGTAATTGACCAACACCTAGGTAAGGGTTCTATAGTGAAAGGTTCCTCCTTGGTGGAACAAGGACTAACATGGCTCTAGTCAATAAGGTAGTTTTCACCTCCTAACCTATGATAAGGAATACAGTTCAAGCCCTATGCAATGGGTATTGGAAGGCTTGACCTAGATAAAGATAGGGTGATTACCCTTGTGAAGGGTTTATTTTTCTCTTCTTATTGCTATGGTTCTTTGTGAGTAGACTATGGACTTGTAAATATCCATTGAAATTTTTAAAAACTTGTTTTGAAAGTATTTCCTCACTTGTCTTTGTGTATGTTCTTCTGATAAGACATGCAATAAGCCTTAATTAATAAATAATTAATGAAGCTATTTGTCAATATTAGGATGACATTGTAAGGGAGTTTGACCAAAAAATTCCCTTAAAAAAAGGGGCACTGTGAAAATTTTGCAAATGAACTTGAAACTTGTCGAAGATTGCATTTTTAGAATCTACTCTTTAAGAGCTTTCTGTTATATATGGGTTGCTAGGGTTTGGAGGTGGGACAAAAAAGTTATAATAAAGAGGCTAGAAAACTAACAATGATCAAGGGTATGAGTGGAAAGTAGGTATGCACCACTCCTTGTTTGGAGTGCTTTATAACTCAATAGAGTTAATCAGTCATACTCTTTCCTAACAAAGTTTAAAGGAGAAAAGGGCTGAATGTTTGACTACTTAGGGTTAAGTTTTAGAACCTGGCGAGTACCATTCTAAGGGGGTGGATTGAGATTATACCAAGATAAAGGGGTCAATACTCATCTACCCCCTCATCTCTCACTCTCTTTAAACTAAGTGTAGTGCTAGTCCACTCTTAATCTTGACTAGTTACAAAGTGACCCTTCTTGACCGTGTGCTAGATTGCTAATAGAGGCCAAGAAATCATAGGAATCTTAGGTTGATTCATGTGGGTTGAAGCCTAGCACTTCACTACAAGATAGACCCAAGGAGACAGTCCAAATAGCTAAATTTGTAAATTCTAAGGGATTCGGATGGCATTGATTGGGATGGGACCTTGAATGAATACCAAGATCCCCCCCTCGGCCCCAAGTTTAGAGTGGGAATGTTCAACATTTCCTTGTATAAAGCATAGAGATAAAGGAGACTAATGATCTTCAGTTTCTTTTCCCAATATACGCCCCATAAATGATATAGGAGACAATACCTTCTCACTTAGGAATTTACATCTTTTTGGGACCATGATGTACTTGTTATGACTCATCATAATCATGATATGTCTTGAATGAGCTAGTCTAGTTCTCACATGTACATAGGAATTTTCTATTTGAAATTTGTCAATTTTTGCTCCAAATTTGAGACTTGAAACCTCATCTAAGAAGACATTCTTGGATAAGTGGGGAAGGGGAGACATGATAAGTGATTCTACATAAGTGATAGCATGTATTCCATAAGCTAAAAAATGTATGAAGATAAAAGGGAAGAAGAAAAGAACAACTCACAACCATGGCAAAGGTGTGAGTAGAAGAGCAAGGAGGTGATGATTGCAAAGATGGAGAGATTGAGAGTGAGAGCATTGAAGCTTCCACCACCCCCTCAAGGCATCACTAACAAGAGTTCATCTAAGACATGATGATTATGAGAGGGCCTCAAGAGGGTGTTTATATAGGGAATAGGTAGGTTGTCTCTTTCCACAACACAATCCTCAAAAATCATGTGCTTTTTCAATATTAGCCGGTGTAAATTTGGTTAACTTGAAGCATCCATCATGTGCTCTCCAAAAATCTTGGGATTGAAATAAAATATACTCCATTTTCTTAGTGCCCCTCTTAATATTAAGTTTTTTCCTAGTGAGCTCCTAACATTGGATTAATGTGCCATAAACTTTTAGACATATGTCATAGCCCTTTTCGTATACACTCTTCTTGCACTTGACTTTCCTCA
Organism: Lygodium microphyllum; assembly: GCF_053477565.2. Classification (NCBI taxonomy): domain Eukaryota; kingdom Viridiplantae; phylum Streptophyta; class Polypodiopsida; order Schizaeales; family Lygodiaceae; genus Lygodium; species Lygodium microphyllum. Next base: position 126,209,358 of record NC_141146.1, read on the forward strand.
AGAGTTATCTTTCTCTCATTGTATGTAATTTTGCACTAGTTACTAAACATGTTTTAGAAAAGCGAAGACTATAGAAGAGGAGAGGAAAATAAAAAACTTTGAGAGATGAAAGATAGCTAGAAACATACACAAACATTAAGGTGGAAAACTTCTCCAACAACACAACTTTGTATAGTGTAATTATTGGTTTTTTGTATTACTTGCATACGTCACAAATGAAAGGAACTTCAACAATCAAATTGACATATTCTAGTTCTGCATAAACTTAACTAATACTACCTATCCAACTTTGCTAAAGTTATATCCCATCTCTAATTGATTAAAGCATGAGCTCACATTGAATCAAGAAACGTTAACCACAAATATTAAAGGAGCCTTTGCAATCAAAGTGGCATGTTCTAATTCCACACCTACTAATTATGTTTCATTAGAAAAAAAATGAACTCACAAATGGGCCCTTAAAAATAATATAGTTTAAGATGTGGGCCTTTTGGATTGTCCAATAGGAAGGCTAGATGTTGACATCCATGGAGGGTGAATCTTCTCTGTCCAAATCTTGGGTTTTTTATTTAAAAAAGGGGTAGTGGGGGATTTTAAAAAAGGAAGAATGAATAGTACACAAAATTTAAGTTTCTCTCACCTCATATTTCCCCCCTTTTTTTGGAGAATTTCCAATTTTGGTTTTTTTCCTCTCACAGAATCAATTTGACCCAAAACTTGAGCAATAGACCACTTTTCCTCTCCTCTCTATACTGGTGAATTTTCTTCTCCATTGAAGCTCCTTGGTGAGAGTAATTAGGGTTTTGAGTATTCTGCTTACCTCTGCACTTTCTTCTCCATGCAGCTCCAAATTTTGGGCAAAACATAGATGCCCATATCTCTTAGCATTTTCTCTTGTTTGCTATTTTTTCAATAGAGTTTGATGTCATTTCTTACTATTATTGTTGTTTTATTGCAGACGTTGTTTTGGGTAGGAGGCAGAGGTGCTCATATATATATATATATATATATATATCCCCTTTCTTTCCCCCTCTCTCTATGTGTTGTTTCTCTTTTATGTTGTGTTTTCAATAGAATTTGATGTTGGTTCTCATTGTTGTTTTCTTGCAGAGTTTATTTGGAGCAAGAGACAAATGTGTTAATCTCTCTCTCTCTGTTTGGTTTTTTTTTTCTACTATCTTTTCAATACAACATGATGTTAGTTCTAACCCTTGTTGTTGTTTTATTGCAGATATCATTTTGGGTGACATAAGTGCTTATCTCTCTCTCCCTCTCTCTATGTTTCCTCTTTTCTACAGTTTTTTCAATATACCTTCATGTAAATACTAACTCTTGCTATTGTCTTTTGCAGCAAGATTGGATAGGTGCTTGAAGGGGAGCTACAAGCTCTACCCCGAGACCTACGAACCACTTATTGCTCAAGTGTTTCGAACCTAGCGGCCATGGCTACCTCTCACATAGCCGACACGCAATGCCTACCTTGCGGGTGTAGTGAGATTACCTTGATGCTCGACCGAGTACCCTCCTCTTTGTTGCACATCGGTAGCTCCACGATCCTTGAGGCAAGCTCAAGCAAGCTCAATCCCTCTCCCATGAGCTTCATCCTCCATAGCTATGCGCGAGACAAGAGAAGAGAAGAGAGGAGGGGAAGATGAAGAGAGAAGATGGAGAGCTTCTTCTCCAAGATCCCTCACTCTCACACAATCACTCCCTCACACTCTCTCCATCCCTCTCTCAAGCACAAGCAAGAAGGCAAGAAACAAGAGAAGAAGAAGAAGAAGAAGCTTTGGCCATACACAAGAATGATCTTCTCATTCACTTTTTGAACTTTATATACATGCCCTACTTTTCATGGGCAGTCATCCCCTTTTTTTACATGGCCGGCCATTAGCCTAGGCCCATTTCTCATTTCCCACCGTTCTAATCTATCCTATTCCCAACTAATGCATACAATTTGCATAGGAGTGAGCCTGGCGCTCTTTTACAAGGATTCGGGAGCGCTTTCACACTTAATGGTGCGCTTTTTACTCTTTTACTTTCCTTGGTGACTCTAAGACTTCCTGAGGGTCGTGCCCGTGCTTTTAATTCTTTCAGGGTTTGGTTACCGGTTAAGGCGCCTTTTTCTCCCTTTTGTCCTGCGCCTTTTGCTATTTCCTTTTTTTCATTTCCCGCTCCTCTATGCTACGGTAAACATTACCCCCCTCCTAGCCAAGTGCCAATCCCATGGCATTGTGGTGGGAAGTAGTGGGATAGATGATGTTGTTGCTAAGTGGAACTGGTGGGTAGATGACATTGATGCTTGTGAATGAGAGGTGATGGAGTTTGATGATGATGACCAGGAGAGATTCCAGTATGCTTTAGTCTCCATGAAGATACTCGGCATCTTTCACACTGTTGTGGCACCCCTTATGTAGCCAGTCGTCTTTTGAGTATCCGAAATGCTTGAAGCAATAAGCAATCCCTTAGGAGGATGGTATTGGAGGGATTTATTCTGGAGAAACTCCCCGAACGCTGTTTACCTTGAAAATCCCTGGCCTTGGTTGAAGATCCTTGTCTTTGAGTAGAAGGTCTTCAGTTTTGAGTTGAAGGTCTTCAGGCTTGTGGAATCAATAAGCGATCTGTAGATCTTGAGGTGTTGGGCATGGATCATTGGACGATGAGGTTCCAAGATCTATGCCAATGGCAAATCCATCACCGGGTTTTCCTTCTGCTTGATTTGGTTCAGTCATGCCAGCCATCAGTAGGCGGATGATTGGCAACATGAAAGATGTTGAGCCATTTAAACCTTCGCAACAAAGCTCCTGAAGTTGCAGTAATGGAATCATGTCTGACTCATTGGAGGATGTAGTGGATGATCTTCTTCAGCCAAGTAGCCAGTTCTTGAAACACGAACATAACCTACAAGAAAAGTTATGCACTTCCTAGGGGGTGTGTCTGTCTCACTATGTAGTGCATGGTGCCCGTGCCAGTGGAACTAGGAGATGGGTCTAACCTTGGGCAAGCCCTTGGTAATGTCCCACACTTGAGGACCCAGTTCGTGCGTCGTTGGAGGTGTGGTGCAAAACTTAGGGTGACAGGTCTGAAAGTCTTGCCCTTGATGTGCCCTAAGTGTGAAGTGGGGAAGGGGCTAGGGAGAACCCTAGATGCAGTGAGTGTGGTGCACAATAACAATGAAGGGAGACTGCAAGCACATGTGAAGTGTTCTCCTTGTTAACTTGCTTAGTAGTAGATTCATCTTTCAGCTTTGCTATTTTTTGCTCGTCTTTCTCTCTAGTCACCTTGTCTTTGTTTCCTTGTGGCTTTTTCTCTATTTGTTTTCTTTTCTTTTCTTTTCTTTTCTTTTTTGAGAATGAGAGGGGGAGTACAATTGTCAAGGCATATCACCCCCATTTAATCACGGGGCGGTCGTGGGCATTGAGATAAGAATGCACGACTTTGTAGGTATTCTTTAATATCGGCCTGAGCTCTCATAGGAGTGGTTGACAAGAAAGGGTGATTACACCTTGTGAAGCGGGTGTCACTTATATTTTCTAAGAGCTCTCGATAGAAGGAAGAAAGGAGACTAGCCCGCATCATTAACCTAGCCATAGCTCTACTATCTATTCCTAGGTTGATATCAAAGAAGAGTGGGGGGAGATGGGCTTCCTCTGTTGTGGGTTTTTGAAGTAGCAGGAATTTGATAAGTCGGAGGTAATTACAAGTGGTCAAAAATGTTGGATCTAGGTAGGAAGAGAAGTCTACAAGGAAATGATTTATAGAAGGAAGTATATCTTCTAACCTAAACACTAAGCATTCCTCAGGGCTCCTAGCATTTACATTATATATTTTTGGGAAGTCGTAATCTCCATGCAAGTCTCTATCATAGTCCACTCCATGCCTACGGGGGTAGGGCATGTAGATAGGATCATTGCACTCTTCGAGAAGTGAACTGCAAAAGGCGGTCCATGCATCAAAATTGGTGTCCCAAATCCTCCCCTGCCATTTCGGTTGTGCCTCATAGCCTTGGATGGTTTTGAGAACCAGATTGACCTTATCTTCCCAGTAATCCTGTGGTTCTTGTTGCCACCTAGTCATTATCATGCTCCTCTCTTCAATCCACCTGTTTGCAAGTTCATTAGCCAAATCCTTGATCTTGGCTAAGACTCCTAGAGGTAGGGCCCGGTCCAGAGAGCGTGGGAAAGCAAATGAGAGCTCAAACGGCCTTTTCTGGAACTCTCGCTGATGCCAGATGACCAACTCCTGGGGCCAGTCTATAGGATGTGTATCACCTCTCTGTGGGATGGGCTCTTCAGGAAGTTGTCTTGGAATTGTGTGTACTCAGTGTTGGGCCTCCTCAGCTAATTCTTGTCTTCTTCTCCTTGCTGCAACTATACGCTTAGGCAGATGGGCATCTGCAGGTTCTTCCTGTGGGAGATCGGGTTGAGGCGGACTCAGCATTCTTTGTTGCTCTTCTTCATCACCTTGCTCGAAATCCGGACCCTCTTCGACATATCGCTCAACCACAGATGGGATGACTGGCAGTGGTGGTGGTGGCTATTCATGCTTCTCAAAACCTAGCTCCTTGAGCTCAGCAGTGGAAAGGCCCGTATAGTGTAAGTAGTGGAATTGTTGCTCCTTAGTGATCTCTGTACTCGTTGGGAGCTCCCGCTCTTGAAGACCATATCTTAGAGCTCGGGTGGTTAGCTCCAACTTTCTTTTCACCTTTTCCACTAGATCATCGCCTTCAGCTTGTGTGACATGGAGTATTGTGTTGAGGAAGGCCTGCCGTTGTGTTTTAGTAGTTATTTCAGCAGCTTCAACCTTGACTTCTACAAGCATTCTTTCGCATTTTGCCACTGCCAAGTGTTCGGTCAAGTCCCTCACCCTGTCAAAATTATTCCTTTCCCAATCCATAGCTCTTTCCTCCATCCTTTTTCTCTCTTCCTCTAGTTGGCTCGTCAGGGTGGTCACTACCTGTTGCTGCTCATTTGTTAAAAACCACAACTGGTTCCTTTCTCTTAGCTTCTGAGCCAGCTTCTCTTCAGCAATCCCTTTGGCTTGATCTACAATGCTGAGCCTTTGGTGCACCTCGGCCAGTACTTCTGATTTTTCCTACACCAGCTGCTCTTGGCTTTGGATCTCAGCAAGGAATAGCCTTTTTTGATTGAAAGCCATGGCCATGAGGGCCTCTACATCTTCGTGGGAGGTCTCCAATGCATCTTGTAATCTTTGCACTTCATCTTGTAGCCGTTTTGCTTCTGCTCTGCTGAGACTCCTGGCCCTTCACTCTTCAAAAACTCGATTTCACTTATTAATCTATTTTGTTATTCTAGCTCCTGCCACAAACGTAGCTCCATGGTATGTTCTTGTGGTATACTGGCTTCGCCTTCCTGTACCTCCTGTCTTAGCATTTCCACTTGAGCGACCTTTTGATGTAGATCATTGTATTGCTGCACTAGTAGCTTTAGACTCCTTTGCTCTACCACCAGGTTCTGCTCTTTGTCTTCGAGTCTTTGTCTAAGGCGGCTTTTGTTGTCCTGGGCTTCCTTTGTTTTTGCTACTAGATGGTCCTATAGGGCCTTCATTTCTCTTCCCCGGTCAGCTCCCTGCCTTGAGACTTCTAGCCTAAGAGCAGCTGACGTTTCTTTTTATTTTTCTAGCCCCATCAAGGCACTTTCTTCTCTTCCTTTGCCTTGTCTAGTTGTGCCAGTAGCTCAGCCACATATGCATCATAGTCAGTGTCGGCAGGCATGGGAGTATGGGGTGTGGTGGTTGATGCCTCCAGCCTTTGTCTTTTAGGGTCTTGCCGTGACTCTTCATCTGCGGCAGCGAGCCTTTTCAATTTGGTTTCTAGCACGATCTCGGCCACTTTGCTCACTAGCATTTGCATCATGTTCATTAGCTATGTCGTGTCGAGGGGAGGTGTGGGTTGTGTGGTGGTTGCAGTAGTGGTTTCAGTCGTTGCAGGCATAAAAGAGGAAGGAAGTGGATGTAGTAGGGACTTGCCCTTGCCTACAGCCATTGGAGCTGCTTCCACACTTGAACTAGCTTCGGCTTTATGACGGGGGCTCATAGGTTCGAGCTCTCCACCCCCGTGGGTCTCTTTCACAGATCTTCGTGTAGCCTCTGCCAACTCGGCAAGCTCCTTCAGTCTCTGCTCTTCAGCTTCTTCTTCCGCCCTACTTTTCCTATCCTCTTCTGCCTTCTTTGATTCTTCTCTTATCTTTGCAAGCTCTTCCTCCTCTTTCCTCTTTCTTTCTTCCTCAGCCCTCCTAGACTCTCTTTGAGCCCTCTTGATTTCAGCTCATTCTTCTTTGCTTAATTCCTCTTTCCTTTCATTTTGTCTCCTGTCCCCTTTCTTTTTTCCTTCTGGTTTGCTTGCTTGTGTAGGCGGCACCTCCTGTTCTCCCTTGTCACTTATTGTTCACTTGATTCTTCTCCTTCGTGGTGAGGTGGGCTTTGATGTGCAGCTTGCTCTTCCCTGACTCTAGCATCCTTCATTGCTTCATCTATGATGGCTGTCAAAACACCACCATATCTAATTGTGCCCGCCTTTGAGGCAGGTTTCTTCCTTGTGGAGCGTGCTGTTGAGGCAGGGGATTCTCCTCCTATTGGTACTTCTGCTGCAGTGAGAAGGGCAGCTGAGCTTTGAATGGTTTTCTGCATGAACCCATTCCAGTCTACCTCCTCAAGGACTCCTTCTGCGATGCTTTCTAACAACGGGACCTCGATCCTGTTCATCAATGCGTTGTACCTTTGGCCCGAGAAGAGTGTGTGGATCATCTTCGCTTGCACCTTCACTGCTGGATCCGGGATGTCAGCCAAGCTGATTCCATCCACTGTGTACACCTCTTCTTTCTTTACCCCTAGCATGGCGTAAACATCCCTTCTCAGCCACCTCTCTTTCTTGGGTACAAGCCCCAAGGCCTTCTCTACGATTGCCGCATTGAGGGGCACTTCAATTCTTCTTTCCTACTCCCTTGTCCTCACTGTGACAGTTGCCACAGTTCCTACCTTTGTCAAAGTTCCTCAGAAATTCAACACACATGCCGTAATCCATGGCCTGCCCCACCTTTTCCACATACTTGTGGAGGTGGCATCTGTCCACCAATTCTTTGACTGTAGGTTCCTCCAAGATGGCTTCATCCAGGTTCAGCATGTGCTTGAAGGTGAATTGACTGAATCCTCGTGTCAACGCTGATGCCGAACTTGGTCATCTCTTCTTCAGAAAATGGGAGTTTGCCCCCTTTGTCTTGTCCTGCCATGGTGGTTACCTGTCAACACACCATGCCAACATTAATGCTTAAAAATCGGCTTACTTCTAACAAAACTCAATTTTGAGAGAAAAATGTATGTGTCAAAAATTGGTATACTTGCTTAGAGGCTTGAATTTTAGAGACAGACTCACAGTAGCAATTGCTATTGTTTTCCCTTTGCAATATCTTCCATTGAAACTCAATTAATCATAACATTCTGCCAGATAGCATGACTCTCATTTTGCTGACTCTCATTTTGCTCTGCTCTTGCTCACATTGCTCCCCCCCTGTCTTGGATCTTTCAAGGAATCCTTCCTAGGATTAGCACAGGAAGTACGAGGCAAATGCTGTTTTTCGTGGATTGACTTACTTAGCCAATAACCAATCATAGAAGCTTGGATTGTATTTGAGTTGGGCATGACAATCAAGAGCAGATGGTTGGATGGAGACTTGGGAGATGTAGGTCAAGACATCGTGAAAGAGATCTCCAGTATTAAGGCGGCTTGCAACATGTAATTCCTCTTCCGTAAGGAATTGGTCAATGTAAGGGTGAGCGAGCACATGGCCGTCTAAATGTTGGTTGCGGGTGATGGCCAAAACCCTAAACGAGATAGGTACCACATAAGTAGGGTCATATTCGATAGTTTTAATTGCCCTGTGTTGCTCAGCATTGGTCATTATCCGGCAACCTTTTTTCTCCCATTGGATTCTCAGATCAAATCACTGCTGCAAGAACATGGAAGGCGAGCTTGCCATCTGCGTGAGCTCTTGCAACTCATGCTCAGGAACAGAACGAGGAGGCTTACAATATGAAGTGATTAGTCTTCTAAGGGCAGCTTGCTCCTTTGAGATTTCGTCGTTTGTTATCAGTTCAGCATCAATTTTGGGGAATTTACAGGTCATAAGTTCGTATTCTTCCCAAGTGCATGGTAATGCATGAATATCCGAAGCAAGTGTTTTGTCAAGAAGACCTAGGTCTAGCCTCTCATAACTTCTAGCGAATGTAGTGAAAGTTTTGTCCAACATCTTGATGCAGGTTACTAAGTCATCCCCAGAAGTCGCGCTGAGGTCTTTAGCCAAGGAAAGGAAAGGTCGTACCGCGTAGGAAGGTTTAAGAACTACCAGTGGGAATGGTGCAAATGGACTGGATAGCGGTGACTCCATCATTGGTGTCACAGGTGTGGTTTTGCACTCCGAAGCACTTTGAGGTGCTGTAGGAAGCTCTGGGGGCATGGGAGTTGTGTTGGGTTATGAGTGAGCAGTCATGGGGGTATTTAAGTTCTCTGGATTAGGTAAGTTTAAGGCTTGTGGTGTTTGCTTTGGTCGATAGATGAGCTGGGGCTTACTAGCCACAGTAGCGGGCAATGGTTTGCTGACTATGCCCTGGGCACCATGTGTGCAAGCCTCCCTCACTGGGGTGAGAATGCTTCTAGATGAGCTTTTAAACTTGCCATTTTTAGGCACCCAAATCCAGGGGTTGCCCTCGTAGTATCCTTGTGCTCGCAAGAGATCTTTGGGGATCCATCGCGGCTTGGTTGTGTGTCTATGTCGATAGCGTTTAGACTGCCTCTTAGGCGATGATGGGCTGATTATTTTAGCGTTTAGAATCACCTTTGGGTGGTCTACCCGGATGTGGTCTTTGCCATTTTGGCACCCATATAAGCTTGGATTCCTTGGCCTTGTGAGCACTCTTGGTGGGTTTGGGCCTAGGGTCAAGAGCCTGGCATGATGCCTTAGTTTTCTTCTGTTTAGACTTGGGTTGAAATGTGGTCGTAGGGGTTTCTATCGGTGGCTTCGTAATGGTGGAGGAGTCAAGACAGCCCTTGCTAAAAGTCATCACTATGTGCACATTGCCTATAGCAAGATGAATGCGGTTTAGGTTGTAATCCACATTACAGTTCATTTGCTTCTTGAAAGTACGACCTAATAGTGACATATTACCAGCTCCTTTAGTGTTAGGAAACACATGGAAGAAAGCTGGTAAACTTTCAGACTCGATAGAAACAACTACCTTGCACTTCCCTAGGAGTGAATAAGCATTACCCCCAAACAAGGTGAGTTTGGCATTAGTGGGCTGTAGTTTCGGTTGACCAATGCATGTCCAATGGTCATGCGTCAAGATGTTGTAGTCGGCACCTTCATCAATCAAGGCATCGAAAGAATACGTCACTCCTGCTGTGACTGTGATTCGTAGATATGCCGGTGCCACTGCTTCTTCATCCTGATCTGTAAGGTCAGTTATAGTAGCCATGCAGACGTTCATTGGGGGTTCTAGCATGGGTGGCTCATGTAATGGATGGGAAGGAGGATAGTACTTCTTTATGCGGCTACCATTAGAAAAGCCTATTCCTTCGCCTTCAAGTGTCTCTAATTCAACATTCCCTGTTCTACCAATCACGCGTACTCTGAAAGGCCCTAGCCCTCGAAACTTCATCTTCTGTTTATGTCCTTTTATAGAGTATAGCAGAACAAGGTCCCCTTGTTCAAAGTCTCGCTGTTTGACATGCTTGTCAAACCACATCTTTCGTCGAGCCTTCTCACAAATCAGAGAGTGAGTGGCGAGGAGTCGGGTCTCCATTAGGTGCTCTAATTCCACTAAGCGATTGGTCCAAGCCTCTCTTCCCTCCCAACGCTCCTGGACTGCTATCCTTAAGCTAGGGATGAAAAATTCTAAGGGTAAAATGGCTTCAGTTCCGTACGTCAGCCTAAAAGGCGTCTGTCCTACAGCCAATTTATAAGCTGTGCGATAGGCCCACAAGGCCGCCATTAGCTTGTTGTCCTAGTCACTTCTTGAAGTAGACACTACCTTTGTAAGCACGTCAACTAAGATTTTATTTGTGGATTCGGCTTGGCCATTAGCCTGAGAGTAATAGGGAGAGGACTTCCGATGAATTATTAGGAAGGTAGAGAGCAGGTGGGAAATCACCTCATTAATGAAGTGCGTGCCTTGGTCGCTTACAAGTTCGATTGGATAGCCAAACCGTGAAATGACCTGCTTCCACAAGAGCTTTGCAGTGGTTCTAGCATCATTATTCCTCGTGGCTCGTGCCTCTACCCACTTCGTTAGATAATCGGTTGCCACTATGATGTAGCGAGCTCGGGAATATTGTGCCACAGGACTGATAGGTCCAATAAAATCGATGCCCCATTTTTCAAAGGGTTATCGGGCTATGACAGGGGTCAACTCCATCTTGTCTTTTCGCACAGGCACTTTGGTCCTTTGGCACTCATCGCAGTGCTTTATGAATTTAGCTGCATCGTGGAAAAGGGTGGGCCCACCATAGTTGGAATTGTAGCACCTTTCGAGCTGTTGTGTCCTCGCTAAAGTGTCCTCCAGCGATTCCGCCATGTGCTTCTTTCAATGCATCGTGTATCTTGTACTCACATACGCATCTGCGCAATAAACCGTCTTCTCCCAACCTGTAGAGTTGGCCGGCTATCAGTTGGTATGGCTGAATTTTCAGGATAAGTCTTCTCAGCCTGACTTTCTCAATGGGTCTCTCAAGTAGTCCGCTCTCTAGCACTTGCATTATGTCATCGGCCCAATATGGCGTCAGATCAGCTTTAAACAATTCTCTCTCGCTAGACAGGTTAAAGAGATGAGTATCTGGTAAATTGTCAGGTATGCCTTGTCCAACGGCTTCTTCTGTGGGTATGCAGAACATGTGGTCAGCCATGTAATGCTGCTTTCCTTTGCATACAACCACAGAGAAGTCAAACTCCAGTAGAAGGAGTAACCATCTAGCTATGCGTCCCGTAGCGCAAGGCTTGTTCACAAGATATAGCATGGCTTGATGGTCAACAAAGTTCGATTGGATAGCCAAACCGTGAAATGACCTGCTTCCACAAGAACTTTGCAGTGGTTCTAGCATCATTATTCCTCGTGGCTCGTGCCTCTACCCACTTCGTTGGATAATCGGTTGCCACTATGATGTAGCGAGCTCGGGAATATTGTGCCATAGGACTGATAGGTCCAATAAAATCGATGCCCCATTTTTCAAAGGGTTATCGGGCTATGACAGGGGTCAACTCCATCTTGTCTTTTCGCACAGGCACTTTGGTCCTTTGGCACTCATCGCAGTGCTTTATGAATTTAGCTGCATCGTGGAAAAGGGTGGGCCACCATAGTTGGAATTGTAGCACCTTTCGAGCTGTTGTGTCCCCGCTAAAGCGTCCTCCAGCGATTCCGCCATGTGCTTCTTTCAATGCATCGTGTATCTTGTACTCACATACGCATCTGCGCAATAAACCGTCTTCTCCCAACCTGTAGAGTTGGCCGGCTATCAGTTGGTATGGCTGAATTTTCAGGATAAGTCTTCTCAGCCTGACTTTCTCAATGGGTCTCTCAAGTAGTCCGCTCTCTAGCACTTGCATTATGTCATCAGCCCAATATGGAGTCAGATCAGCTTTAAACAATTCTCTCTTGCTAGACAGGTTAAAGAGATGAGTATCTGGTAAATTGTCAGGTATGCCTTGTCCAGCGGCTTCTTCTGTGGGTATGCAGAACATGTGGTCAGCCATGTAATGCTGCTTTCCTTTGCATACAACCACAGAGAAGTCAAACTCCAGTAGAAGGAGTAACCATCTAGCTATGCGTCCCGTAGCGCAAGGCTTGTTCACAAGATATAGCAAGGCTTGATGGTCAACAAAGAAGACAAAGGGAGTGGCCAACAGGTAATGCCTAAATTTCTTTACCGCAAATACCATGGCCAACCCCTCCCTTTTTGTCGTGGAATAGTTCATATTGGTCTCTGTGAGCTATCTGCTGGCAAAACTCACCGGGTAATCTAAGTTATGTTCACTAGGCTGACATAGCACGGCTCCAATAGCGAACTTAGAGGTGTCTATGTGTACATGAAACGTTATGTTCCAGTCTGGGGCTCGTAAGATTGGTGCAGTAGTAAGAGCCTTTTTCAACTCCTCATATACGCACTGGCATTCCTCAGTCCACTCGAACACTATCAACAGCTTGTACAATGGTCTAGCAATTAGTGTGTAATTTAGTACAAAGCGTCGATAATATCTAGTGTATCCTAAGAAGCACTGAGCTCCCTTGTAGTTATCGGGTGGCGGTAAGTCAACAATGACTCTGACTTTAGAAAAGTCAGTGGCAATGCCATTCCTTGACACTACGTGCCCTAAGATTCATCCGTGTTTCACCCAGAATTGGCACTTTAAGGGGTTCAACGAGAGGCGGTACAACCTACACCTTTCAAAGACAGCTCTCAATTTCTCTAAGTGTTCGGTCCAACTAGAGTGTACGCATAAGTCGTCTACAAACACTTCCAGTTCGCGCCTCAGCATGTCCTTAAAGATAGTGCACATTAGACATTGAAAAGTCGCAGGTGCGTTCATCAGTTCAAAAGGCATGACAATGTAGGCGAATATACCCCATTCCGTGGCAAATGCAGTCTTGTGCCTGTCGTCGGGGTGCACTTGCACTTGATTATAGCCCGAGAAACCATCCAGAAAACTATAGGCTTCTTTACCTGCTACCCTCTCAAGCATGTGCTCGGTGTAAGGTAAAGGATAGTTATCCCTCTTTGTAGTGGCATTCACTTTCATGTAGTTCACGCACACTCGAATTTTTCCATTTTTCTTCATGACAATCACGATAGGTGATACCCAGTCCGTGTGCTCGATCTCATATATGAATCCTGCCCTCATGAGTTTATCAATCTCCTCTTTTACTGCATGGGCGTGTTTGGGATTCATGGGGTAAGGTCGTTGTTTCGTTGGCACTGCATCAGGGACCATTGGGATATTATGAGTCACAACCCTAGGGTCGACTCCCTTAAGTTCATCCAATGTCCAGGCAAATACGTCAATGTACTCTTCCAAGAGTGCAACAAGTTTGGTCTCCTCATCCTCCGTCAAGTCATCTGCAATGAATACATGCCTTGGCTTTTCACCTTCCCTAGCCAAGTTAACTTCCTTGACTTTGGCGGGTCCCTCGATCGGTTCACTAGTTTGGCCTTGTCTTTTCGCACCTAGCAGAATCACCACTCTGTCACCCTTTTTAAATTTTTAAACCGTTTGGGTAGATCCTGCGGTTTCTTTTGCCTTTCTGCTTCTGAGTCCTTTGCTTGCTTCCTGGCCTCCTCCTTTAGCCTCCTGCGCCTTAGATGGACTGGCAAGTCTCCCTTGGTGTGTTTGACTTTAGAAGGTTGTGGTATCTTGGGATCACTCTCAGTGCTGACTTCCGACTCTGAGTTAAACTCGCATCCCTCACTTGAGGAAGGTGTTTCCCTAGGGGGGTCATAGTTCAGTAGGTGCATTCGTCTTGAGCATTGGGATTGCCCATGGTTGTGCCACTCCGGCTTGCTCGTAATCCACGGCTCCTATGTGTTTTAGCCAGGATCTGTCACACTCCATTTGCATGACTTCTTTTTTGTTGTGACTGGTCCTTCCTCTCCTAGGCCTTGAGTCTGCCCTGATTTGTTCTATCGCTTTTCCTTCTGTGTCGTACTCTATTGTATCTATCTCTTCTTCACTCTCCTCTCCCGTAGAGCGACAGTCCTCATAATCCTCGTCATCAGAGTCCTGTCCTTCTGACTGCTCATCATCACCTAAGCTTTCGTATCCTGTCTCCTTGTCATTAGTAACTAAAGCCCAGTTATATAACAAATTTAGGTCGTGGACCTTGGTCCATTTCCATTCTGGCTTAGCTAATAGATCATGTAGAGGTTTTAAGTTAGCAGCCAAGTTGCCTTCCAGTTTATTGGTCAGATACTCTACGATTTCCTGAAGCTCTAGTTTGTTGTTGGGGATATGGAATGAGGCTAGTTTGCCTGGGTTGAGTGAGCTTCTTGCCATCATGCAAAGTGGCACAATTGGCTCCTCAATTGGCATGGTTGCGGATTTAGCAGCCTGCCGATATAGTTCTTCCTCATCCAAGAATGGTAGGTCAATTGTTGCCAAAACGTGCATCCAATCCCTCTCATCCTCATGGCAAGGGATATATTTAGTGAGTGATCCATAGGGTTTTGTCATTTGAGTATCGCCTTTCACCATAGCTAAGATGGCATCTAGGTCAACAGGGTTCATCTTCCAAGTGTCCATCTCCACCCTTACTGCACTAGTTCTGTTCCCTAGGAAAATCAAACCATTGCCCCAGTCCTCAATGACACGCACATTCCTCATCCAAGGTTGGCCTAATAGTATGTCATAATCCACTCCCTTCATGACAATGAAGTTTACAAAAGACTGCACATCGGCAATCTTTACTGGCCAATTCTTTAAGACCCCGAATGGTCTTACCTTCATTCCATTTGCTAATATGATGTTAAACCTGGCAATCTCTACAGGAGGGTTTCCCCATGCCTCTAAGACTGCATGGCTTAGTACACTAACACCTGCACCTATGTCTACAATTTCTTTTCGCGTCATATCTGCTAAGGCTAGGATGGGTAAAACTGCATGCATTTCAGTGCCTTCCCAAAAAGCATTGATGTGCAAAGACTTAGGAGTTGAGTGTAGAGTTAGACTTGGGATCTGTGTAACTGCATCATGATCTTACGGATCAGCACCAGCAAGTCCTATGTGTCCCTTCATCAAGTCTTTTAACTCCTGCCATAAGGAATGATTCTGCCTAAGTAGGTCTTTCAAGCTTAGAGTTACTGGAGTAGACAACAAGGTTGTGAGGAGGCTACTGGGCTCTTGTCTTCCCCTAAGGCTACCATTTCTAGGCCATGCGTTCTGTCTGCCCTGGCAAGTTTCCCCTTGGCCTTAATACTGAGTTTCCCCCAATGGTGTAGGTATGCTCGTAGCTTGTGGTTTTGAAGGTGAGACTGGTATGCTCATGCGGGAGAAATCGTCAATAGGATCTTCTAATATGGGTTCAGCATCCTTGAGGTGCTTTTGGGCGTCCTTGACCCACTCCTTGACCTTAGCTATATCCTCGAGCTACCGTTTGGGATGGGGATATTCCCCTACTTTAGCACTTCCTAGCTCGGCTGTCTTAGGAGCTGAGGTCTCCGCCTCTGCATCTGTGACCCTCTTTCCCGTTACTAACGTAGTCTCTTTCTCGGTTTTAAGAGTTATCTTTGCATCGGTTCTCTTTTTCCATCTCCTCCGGCTTTTCTTTCCTATTGAGGTTGCGTCAAGGTTACTTGGCCCTGGCAAAGAGATGCCTGCTTGTTTTGTTTGAGCTCGCGTCATAACATGTAGTGGGATGGGTGTATCCTCATTGTCAAAGGTTTCCACTCCAAAAAGCCCCAAAGGCATCGATGGCATGTCGACAGAGCTGGTTGATGGCTTCCGCCTAGGACAGTCAGGAAACAGACGTGTGATTCCACTCTGTGCATCAGAGATCCGCTTTGTCCTTGTTAGCTTGTTCTTGTTCTAGGCAGCGTGATGAAATGTGGCCTGGGTGGCCACAAGTCCAGCATGTGATTGGATCTTGGCTTGGCCCTCCAAAGCCTCTGTCTCTTCCTCTTCCTAAAGCCATCACCAGCATCGGCTGATAGTCCATCAGGACTGGGTTGCCCTCCTCGTCATAGGATATGTACGGGCTGACATATGTTTCTTCCTCATTAGGCTCCTCCACAAAGTGAACAGGAGCATCACTAGATGGGTGGGTTACAAAAGGCCCTGGTGGTCTGGGTATACCAGTTGGGTTCATCTCCAGCCTAGGTACGGCAGGTCTTGAGTCAGTCGATGCTGGGAGAGCTAACTGGGCTCCCCTCCCAAAGAAATTGGGTGGCCTATTACCTAAGTATGGAGGGTGGTACTGCTGCACATATGGAAATCTCCTCGGCATTTTGCAATACACTGCATCATGCCCAAATCTACCATAATTTGAGCACGACCGAGATCCAGGATCTTGGCACTCAACTGGGAGGTGATTGCCGCCATAGTATATACATTGTACATGCGATCTCACAGGCTTCCTTACCAACTCTTGCAACCGTGCAATCTCCATTCTCATTTCTTCTATCCCCTGGTCGTGGTCTACACTCTTTCCCTTATCCTGCACACTAGCAGTTGTTTTTTCCCCAGAAGTAGTTGATCTCTCAGGGTCCCTCTCGCTTGCATTCTCTCGGTTGGTAGTCCTCATGCTACGTTCCCTAAGTTGATCATCTACGCGTATTGTCTCCTTGAAAACTCTAGCTAGCACATCTCGTTGCAAGGTGGAGTTACTGGCCAAAGCCTCACTGTAGACACTGCCCTCTTGGTAGGTCGCTCATTGGCAGGGATTCTCTTGTAGAGGCTACGCACCTGAGTGATGTAATCCCTAATGTCTTCCTTCTCCCTTTGATATTCATCAACCTAACAATGAGGTTATCCGAATACCCTGCCTCCGAAAACCTCTTGATGAAGAGGCCCTTAAGGCAAACAATGTTCGTACGTTCTGTGTCATCTAGACTAGAATACCAAGTCCTCCCCTTATCGCCTAAGCACAGGTCGAAATCTTGAGCTCGTTGTGCAAGGTCAATAAGACCGTTTGCCTCACATACTTGCTCGAACTGCTCCATGAAGCTGTACGGGTCACTGCTAGGTTCATATCTAGCTAGTTGTTTTGCTACGATGGGGATTCTAGCCTGCCCTTTAGCCCCTTGCATGACTCCCAATCCTGATAGGAGCACGGTGGCTAGGGCAGTAGCGCTCTATTCAACGGACGTATTGTCCAAGAGTCGCTTTACTACCAGTTCGCTCAATGTCATGTCAGCCTCTGCTACCCGTTCCCTCTCTACATTCGGTCTAGATTTGGCCGCTCTAACTAGGTCTAGCACTCATCTAGCCTCGTACATATCTACATCTTGCTATAGCCTTCTAGCCCTTTGCTCATGGTTATAGGCAATTATGCCTTCTAACGCTCTCTTGATTGCTCTTCTCTCTTCTTTCAGGTTTGCTACCACTTCCTCTACACGTCTGCCTTGGACCATGGTCCTTGTGAGTTGATCGTAGTTGTGGACCAGTTCCTGGATTGAGGTTGGAAATTCTCCTAAGTCTAATTGGTCCTCTCCTCGTTCACCTCTTGATCCCGACATTGTTTCTGCTTCCAGCTCCACGAGGTTGTCAATAAATCCAAGCAGCTTTGGCAGCGTCCAATCCTCTATATTGTTGCTTTCCATGTCTTCGTGTCTTCTCTAGGTCCTACTAGTAGGGCACTCAGGCACCTGTCTAAGTCTTGGGGTCTTCTCCTACTAGCGGGTTCCTTAATGTTATTAGATATCATGATGTGTTCCTTGTTGTTTGAAAGCAGCTGCAATCCTTATTCACACGTTATGCTTAGTGCTTTCGTGGTGCTTGGTGCGAAAACAGGCTTTTCTCTTTTCTTGCAGTGCAAACTTAATGGAACACAAGAGTGAAGTGCTGATGCAGAAAGCGTTTAATGCGAACTCCACTCTGTTTCTCTCCACATTCTTAGCCTACTTTGAGTTCTAAGCTCGGTTCCCGGCTATTCTATGGTCTTTCTGAAGGTCTGCGCTACATTTTCTATTCTGCTCTAAGTTCGATTAGTCTCTGAGGTTCTAATGGTCAAACTGGGACTTGGGGGTATTCAGGGTTGTGTCCTGGGGGTCAGGTCTGGCAGGATCAACTAATGATCCTTATTTTTCCTTCTGGCAAGATGGTCCGATTCCCAGAATCGGCCTGTCTGATTCTGAGAATCGGATAGGGTTGGTTCGACTCTAGCAGTCAGACAGCATGGTCCGAGTCCCTCAGTCAGACGGTCCGACTATGATGGGCGGTTCAAGTGCCACGTGGCATGTCTGATCAGACTATCCGATTCTAAGAATCGGACAGGGCTGGTCTGACTCTAGTAGTCGGACGATCTGATTCTTGGAATCAGACGGTCCGACTCCAAGACTTGGGTGGTTCGATTCTGGGAATAGGACCACTGAGACCTGGTCCGACTGCGTCTGGCGGCAGGTGCGTTTCGATCCCACTTGACGCTTGCTACAGACAATCACAAGAGACTTTCCATATCTGATTAGGGCACTACTAAGAAGCACGAGACTCACCTGGAGCAGCACAAATCAATGGCACCCAGAATCGTGATAGCGCTCCCTCTTTCTGGTAACCAGAAGCTCTCTCTCTCTCTCTCTCACACAAGGCTAACCAGTGAAATGAGGTTTGTCCTGGCCTCCCAAGCCTCTTAAGGTCCTTTCCTAGCATTGCAAAACCTTAAAGCCA
Source organism: Lygodium microphyllum (assembly GCF_053477565.2). Lineage (NCBI taxonomy): Eukaryota > Viridiplantae > Streptophyta > Polypodiopsida > Schizaeales > Lygodiaceae > Lygodium > Lygodium microphyllum. The sequence continues at coordinate 126,227,732 of NC_141146.1, forward strand.
GTTTCCTTTTCCCTGTTTTACCCAGAAATTTGAATCTGGTCCCCTGTTTCCCTGTTTCCAACAACAGCCAAAACCTCTATTCTCTTTTCTTAACCTAATCTAACCTTAATCTAGTGCAGCCAAAATGCAAAACAGAGATGCAGAATGGTAGTCCTACACTAATGCTTCCAACAAACCAAAACGCTTACTTGTTTCATGGATTAAAACCTCCTAAATCTCCTAGCTATCTGGAGCACCGGTTCGGGCTGCAAACCCTACTTCTATGCTCCATTTGATGCGTGTGACGCTCAAGGCTCGATTCCGTCGGTCCCGGCAATAGAACCAAAATGAAGGGGAGCTACAAGCTCTACCCCGAGACCTACGGACCACTTATTGCTCAAGTGTTTCGAATCAAGCGGCCATGGCTACCTCTGACATAGTCGACGTGCAATGCTTACCTTGCGGGTGTAATGAGCTTACCTTGATGCTCAACCGAGTACCCTCCTCTTTCTTACACACCGGTAGCTCCACGATCCTTGAGGCAAGCTCAAGCAACCTCAAATCCTCTCCCATGAGCTTCATCCTCCATAGCCACGCGCGAGACAAGAGAAGAGAAGAGAGGAGGGGAAGATGAAGAGAGAAGATGGAGAGCGTCTTCTCCAAGATCCCTCACTCTCACACAATCACTCCCTCACTCCCTCACACTCTCTCCATCCCTCTCTCAAGCACAAGCAAGAAGGCAAGAAACAAGAGAAGAAGAAGAAGAAGAAGCTTTGGCCACACACAAGAATGATCTTCTCATTCACTTTTTGAACTTTATATACATGCCCTACTTTTCATGGGCGGTCATCCCCTTTTTTTACATGGCCAGCCATTAGCCTAGGCCCATTTCTCATTTCCCACCATTCTAATCTATCCTATTCCCAACTAATGCATACAATTTATACAGGAGTGAGCCTGGCGCTCTTTTACAAGGATTCGGGAGCACTTTCACACTTAATGGTGCGCTTTTTACTCTTTTACTTTCCTTGGGCGACTCTAAGACTTCCTGAGGGTCGTGCCTGTGCTTTTAATTTTTTCAAGGTCTGGTTACCGGTTAAGGCGCCTTTTTCTCCCTTTTGTCCTGTGCCTTTTTCTATTTCCTTTTTTCCATTTCCCGCTCCTCTGTGCTGCGATAAACAGTGCTCATTTCTTTCTCTCTCCCGCGTACTCATACACACTCTCTTTCTTCCTCTTTGCATTTCTATTTTCTACTATCTTTACAATAGGGTTTGATGCTAGTTCTAACTTAAGGATCGACTGTTGTTGCAGCACTTAACACAAGGTAGAGCACAGCGATTCTGTAGCTCAGTTTACAGGTAAATCTACCATATTTTATGGTGCCAAAATTTATTCATTTAATTAGTGACTTTTATGTTTGATGGGGTTGATGTTTTCTTTTGTCCATCATTTCAATGGGTTTTGATCAACAACGATTCAATCTTATCTTCAGCAAATTAGCTTATAGGTAAATTGGCCCTATTTTCTATTGCTTCTATTCATGCAGTTATCTAGATATTTTTTGTTAAAAGAGATTCATGTAAGTATTTTTATTAAAAGGGATTCATGTAGGTTTTTTTTTGTACATGCAAGTGTTGTAAAAGGTTTAGGTGAAGCACATAATTCTCAATCAATGCCTTTTGATGTGGTGAGTGATTCCTTTATGCTAGTTGATATGGATCTGTTGGAAGTCGATGGTTCAAAAATCTTTGCTTTATTGGTCATGTGTGTCCATTCGGATCTCCATGCCAATTGACAATGATCCATGAAACTCTTGTATCATATCATCCATATAACACACAACGTGTTGAGCCATAGAATATCTCAGGTGTCAATCCAATGTGCCTATTAAGATTTCATGCCATGTGGCTGCTATCCTTGTAACAACTACTCTATAATACCCACGTTTCATACAATGTATTGAGTCAAATCAGACTCCGATCCATTATAATAATAAAAAATTTGGCAAAATTCTTTGAGTATTCTTGTGCTATTCTTTTCATTATATTTCATGTAAATGGTATGATTAAAGTGATGCCTTGAAATTGAATCTATACTTTGTGTCGATGTACATATCCACATGCATTTTGATATCAATTTTTGTGTCTATTTACAAAAGTGTAAACATCTCTTAATGCCATGTTGATTTGTATGGCATATTGGTAATTACTAGATAGACTTAAAATGCTTATTATTTAGGGGTTAATACATACTTTATATCTAATACCTAGGTTATAATGCATGAGAGAAGAACAAACATTCTCTCAATAGAAATATGAAACAAAAAAGATGAAGAAGGGAATTGGATCATTGATACGTATCATTGCTCGTCTTGGGTACATATGCCTCCAAGTATGAAGGGAGCTTTCAGGGCAAAAGCCTCTGCAATTGCAGATGTATCAAAGCACTCGAAGGGAAAATTTTAGCTCTCAAACAAAGGAATGTTGATTCTCACCTTGTAATAGAGGCGTTTATACAACATGTATTCATGCAAAAACAAATACATATTGCATCCACTGTGCCCTTTCAATGAAACATTGCAAATATTAAGTATTTGCAACTCATTGAGAATGAGAAATTTCATGATATCTATGTAATTACTTGTCTCATATTCATAGAAATATACCCTTCGGATTGCTGTGAGTGGCAAAATGTCGAGAGTTTCATAGGTTCTTTTGTGTTACCACCTCAAAATTGGTAGATTGCTCTTTGAGGGGCATACAACTAAGCAGCTTGTAGAGGACCTTGTTTTTTTTCTATGACTCCAAGTACATATTGCCCAAGGGGGGTCGAGAATAGGGAACCCTTGAGTCTATGCACATATCGAATCTCAATAGCATAGAATGGCTATTGTGTAGTAGCGACATTTTGCACATGTGTAGTATAAAAATTTCAACAGACATATTGAACTTTATGAAGCCAAGCACCGGCTCAAAGAATGTACAACTAAGCTGGTTCATACCAATTGCAATTTTTGCACATATGTTCAAGGAATGTAAGGGTTTGAGACCTACCAAAAGCATGCACGTCATAAAAAGTGCATAGGAAGATTATATAACAAGGATTCTAGGAAAAACTTGGACATAAAAAATGACTCATAGTCCTAACATAGTGGAGTGTCGAGTCACAACAAGGGACGTGGCTTTTAGATAAAATGTTTCTCTCTTAGTTGACTATTATCTTACTTTGGGATGGATCGGCTAACTTTCCTTTCCAATTACAAGTACTTTGTCATATGACAGACTTTATGACTAGTGTTCAAGTATCGTAGATGGAGGATGCTCAAGGGTAAATGGTTGTGCCTTGATCAAGACATGCGTGAAAGTGCAGTTGTGGATGTTACTGTCATTTGTGAGGGCTGCAAGCCCCAAGTGTTGCAAATGGAGGATGATTGGCCCTTGAGTATAATGCGCCAAGAAATTACAATGTTAATATAGAATCTACCTGTTAGCTTCTATTTTAAACTAGATGGTAGAAAATTTTGAAGCCGAGTTGAGGATACTATTAGCAATGAAAAGTGTGTGGCTCCACATATTTTAGAAATTGTAGAGTCTCCTTAAAAGTCCCAACACCACAAGTTGTAATATCCAACACTTGTAAATTTTTGGATTTTTTTTGCCAATAGAATATTGTCACTTGTAAACTTGCAATATTTAAAAATTATAGTATTTATGCAAAATCATACACCTGCTATACACTTTTCACATCAACACATTTACATATGCATGTAAACTTTACAAAGACGTAAGTAAAGCTATAACTAAATGTTGTATGCGAACAACAATTAATGGTTTAAAACTTAAGGTTTTTAAGGTAGAACTAGTTTAGTTATTGTTTCATTGTTTCATTTCACACTTTTTCTCTTCATCTCTTTATATCCACCACATCCCTTCTACTTGCTACGATGAATACTCACGCACACTTTGACGAGTGGATCCACGAGACTATCTTTGCCAGCCAGGGTGATGAGATATTTCAAGTTTTCTCTAAGAACTTCAACCTTGAAAGCGTACTCTCATCATTGTATCCCCCCCTTTAGGTTTTGGAAGGCTTTGTGAGTACCATTGCTACCTGCATATACTCCATCGAGGGATCCAACATGACTTGGGTGCCTCTGGAATAGCTCATGGTATTTCAAGCAGGTAAGAATCACCAAAAAGTGGTAAATAGGTGTCTAGCCCACGTGGATCCTTTGCACAGAGTACGCACTGTTCCCATGGGTAGTGCACCAGGTATAGCACCTTTGGATCTCGTGGAGTGTGATTGCGCATTGGCAATTTACCTCCTTGCATTGGATACATCCCTGGAGGAGGAGAGTGATGAAGATACAACTCCACAAGTTGTTGCTATCACATACATGGGAGAAGAAGTGATTGAAGAGCTCATAAATGTTGAAGAGGAACATCGGGTGGTGGCAGAGCAAGGGTTGGCTCTCATGGTGCCATCTTCTTCAGAATAGCCACCACAAGTCGACAAACCCAACCTTGCCTCCTTGACGCCCATTGAAGTAGATGGTGTACAATACTTGCTTCTATCAAATGTGCTCAAATACTTGGAAATGAAGGAAGAAGAGTTGTTTTCCATCCTAGTAATCAGGGATTCGATGGAAGACTTGATCGATTATGATTACGTGGATGTGCATCCGACAATGGCAGAGATATTAGATGAGGTCTATGTGACCGGATGGCAAAAAGGTGACTGTTGTGGGTCTAATCTTTGGGTTAGACGGAGTGGTTAAGCTGGTAGCAACTCGAGGCGCATTGCATCGAGTTGCGGTGTAAGGGAGTTAAAAGGGGCCCCTATTGTGGGGTCCGAGGGCTGCGGAAGCGGCCCCTGGCTAGGGGGTCCCAGAGGGGCCAGCGGCCCCCCTGGCGAGGGTCCGGGGGCAGCGCCCCCGACCCGATGGTAAAGGGAATATTCCATGGCCGACTAGTGGAGGCTCATATGGTAGGTCGGGCAGTCAGCAGGCCGACCTAACGACCTTCGCGGGCTATAAAAGCTAAACCCCTTCGTAGCCATCACTCACTCATCTTTCACCCAGCCAGAGTTGTTGTTCCAGCTAGCCTTAAGCTCTTCACCTATCTTCTGTCTAGATCGCCATCTAAGCTTCACACAATGGAAGTGCATGGGTGGACAGAGTCATCTTTGTATCAATTGTTTGGAGTTAAAGAATTTACTGATTCTCCTCTTATCTGTTGTGTACTCTCTATCTCTTTCTCAGATTCTGTTCACTGAGCCGTGTAATATTTTACAAGACTTCCCGCTTAGTTCTTCTCCTACCCTCCCATAGTATGGCAGTATACGAGAGGGTAGATAGATCTTTTCTCTCTTGTTTAACAACGATTGAAATAGAGTAAGCTCCTGAAGAATGGGATGGCATAAAACCCTTTGTAGATAAGAATATTTTTTAGACTCGTCTAAATCCATACAGGAATCCATCACTTGTTCTCATATGGCTCCCGCCCCTGTAAGACTAGTGTCATTTAAACCGGCATAAAGGAGAGTTTTTAGCAATCTTTTAGGGATATCCTCTCCCCATTTGTACATAATAAAGGACCAAAAGTGGCATTTTTTGTAGGCCTCCAATGTATTGGGAGCTAAACCTCTCCCTATGAGACTTGCATATATCCCCATGTGACATGCCACCATATCTAGTTCCTCAATAACTAGATGCTACAAAAGGACTCTCTCTCTTGTAGTAGCTCATTGAGAACCTTCTTACACTCCCTCTTTAGACAAGAGATAGTGCCAGATCCGTCCACTTCATGGGGAATTAGCCTTGGATAACCCATTAATTGAGTGTAAGAGGTGGCAAATAGTCTCTTAACGGGGCATCGACGGTTAAAATAGGTGCTACCCTGCCTCCTAAATAGCCTAAATAGCATATAAATAATGCCCACTATTGGGGATGCAGCCCTATTTATTAGGTTAAAAAGCCTTGAAATTGCATTTGAGATAGCTTTAATTGTTTGATAGATTGCTCTAAGATTGGAGCCATAGGGTAGTTTACCCCCTCCATGGTGGTTGAGAGACACAACGTAGATGGTAGTTGAATGCTCACAGTATGCCCCTTTTCTATGGACTTGTATACCTTCTCTACCTCCTCTATGATAGAGGGATCCCCTTGTACTATGCTTTTGGCTTCCTCTACTATAGGTTCTGTGGTCCAATCCTCCTGTTGGTCTACTAGCATGTCCTTTAACCATGGATAATTTGATAGAAATTCTTCAATTTTTTGGGCTTCTAGCCCTTTCAAAGATCCCACTTTTTCTTCAATTAGAAAGGCTCCCTCTATCCCTTTTTTTTCTTAATAATCATATCATCCTTTGCCGTACTTGTTCTTTCCTCTAGCCCTAATAGACTATTGTCCCGCTCTTCTGACCCTCCTTTTTGGTCTCCTTCAAAGGGATTGCTAATTATCGTTTGATTTTTTTTTGTATAGAGAGTCCCGTCAAATATCTTAAGGTTATCATAGTCGTCATAGTTTTCATTGTTGTCCTAGTCCTCATTGTCATCCTTTCTACCCTTCCCTAATGGTAATTCATCAAAGAACCCTTCCCAAGGCTCCATGTCCATCAAATACTTCACAGTGTTCGACCGCAGGCTTCTTTTGATAGGTTCCCCCTCCTCTAGACTAATGCCTTTTACTGTTCTTCCATTCGTCTTCTTTTTTATGACGATATCCCTATATCCCAGGGATCTTAGAGAGTCATTGAGCACTTCTCCAAATGAAAGGTAAATGATGGCTCAATCCAGTTTTCCTCTGTGTACTGTATATATGAATTGTACAACTCTCTAGGGTATGAGTATCTTCCTAGCCCCCAGTGCTATTTCACTAGGGGGTGATAATTTATGTTGCTAAATAACCACTCCAGCACACCCGATAGATCTCTCCCCCCTCCGCTTAGTTCGTTAATGGCTTCTACTCTGCCCTATTAGAGACTATTTGGCAAGTATATCAAGTGCCCAGTTAACTAGCCCACTTGCATCCTTTTTTAGTTTTGTAAGTAAATATGGGTCTCTTCATATAGCCGCCCTGGGCATATATGAAGAGACCCCTGTCTAAAGTTTGGCGTCTAGGCCTAGAAAGTGGCCCCAGATGCCAGATTTTGAACAGAGCAGCTGCATGCATCATTTTTGGCTAGGATTTCACCGGTGGACTTCGGGGGACCCAATGCACCCTTCTGTCAAGTTTCATCACTTTTTGATAACTCTAGGTTAGTTGCTAAGTATATTGTTTGATTTGACTTTGTCATTTAGGACATACTATATATAGATGAATTTGTATCAAGGCAAGGAGGAGCTTGGCATGCCAATCGACGGAAGGATTCAGCTCTAAAGGAGTACATTGTCAACCTTGTTGTAGACTTGGTGATTTTCCATAAGAAGTGCTCACCACCAAGGCAAGAAACAATCATGAAAATTTGAACTGGACCTTTTCGAGCGATACCTATGACATCTAGCTTGGAGAAGGTGGTGCTAATCAAGCTGAATGATAAAGTTCATGCCTTTATCTATGATTGTGATACGCTTTGCATGGATAGCCGCTAGTTATGTATCATCAAACAAGTCGATGAGAAACCCCTCTACAGCCATTTGCAGGGCCTCCATAGCTGCAGCAATCCACCTTCCTCTGCTGGTGGGCCATTGGATCCCTAAGAGGAACACCAAGGAAAAGGGGATTCTACTACAAGAAAATCTATCTCATAACATCAACAAGATTTTATTTCATTCTTTTGATGACCAAACAAGGAAAACAACAAATCTTCACACAGCATCATAGTAGATATCTCCCACGGATTTGATAGAATCAACCATAATCTTCAACATCTTCATAAAATCCATCAATAGAACAAGGAACATAAAAGAATACACCATTTTTTAATGGAAATCATTCACATAGTATTCATCTTCATTGTCTTCATAGTTTTCTCTTTCAATCTTTCATATACAGATACACTGTTTTGATAGAATTGACTATCTCTGACTCTTTCTCTCTCTCTCTCTCTCTCTCTCTCTCTCTCTCTCTCTCTCTCTCTCTCTCTCTCTCTCTCTCTCTCTCTCTCTCTATCTATCTATCTATCTCTCTCTCTCAATAATACATCATCTCCTCACTACAATACTCAATAATGACTCTCAATAATCCTTCTTAGGTCGTGGATGCACATCCCAAGAGGTATGTCTATGTCGAAGAGGCACCAGAGCCACTACAGTGACTCTTCATAGCTCACTACTATCATTGTCACTTCAGTCTTCTCTTCAGTCTTCAGCAGTTGCTTCTTCCATTTGTTTTAACTCTTTTGAACTTAGATTCATCCTTTCCAAAAGTTAGAAAACTTTTCCAAAGTCACACATACATTCTACAGAATACTTACAAAAGATTTAGAAAACAAAACAGAACAGGAACAGAGCAGAGATAGAGGCTCTACAGAAGGTTTACAAAGGGTTATAGAAGGTCATCAGAGAATAACAAATCCTCCTAACTCATACTAAAACCATTCCAAACTATCAAAAACTATTCAATAAGCTGTCAAAAGATTTCAACCTTCATCAATCATCAATCCATGCTTCATACAGAAGAAAATCAAAACAAAACAGAAGCTATACAGAAGGTATCGGAACCAATCAGAACCTATTAGAACATCACAGAACCTCATATTTCTACTAAGAATCATCATGAACTTCCAAAACATAATCAATATCATCCAAAACACTCTCAAGCACTTCCATTAACAACCATTCATCACTCTAAATCCATCAAAAATCAACCATTCAGATCTTAAAAACAACAAAAATTGGTAAAAAATCAGTCTTTTTCCACTCTCAACATATCCCCACACTTAGAAAGGAAGCATCCTCGCAACCTAAGGAAAAGAAGAATGTAAGTTCAGTAAAGAGCTCAATTTGATCTTCTGTAGTATCTTCAACAATCACTCCACCACAACCCCAACTTATCACCTGTATATCTAATAATACTACAACGAAAGGAAAACACCCATTTGGATATTATCTCCATTTTTAAAAAAAATTGTTAGCAATATAAAGCCATAAAGGATATAAGAGTTTTCTTTGGATCAGCATCATCTTCTGCTAGCTTGTAGTCCAACATCCTCTTCATCAATCTAGCTTCAACTTCAGCTCCATCCAACAAAGACAAACAATATATACATGCCACATACACAACTCACATAGGCACAACACCAAGTAATCTGAATGGCACATGCCCCCAAAAAATGGAGAGCACAGAAAAAGATTTCCATTAAAGAAAAATAACTAATACATCCAAAAAGAAATCCATTGCTAAGCAGAATGCAGACACTTCTTCTTAAGCTTCATGCTAGACTTGAGATGCTCCAGAGTTTTACTCTTATCTACAAAATGCAAAGGCACATTCTGGAGGATATGTATACAACACAACCTTTCCAGCAAACTAAGAAACTTGGTAGGGAAAGCTTATGCGAAGTAATACAGAATGTCCATCTGAGCAGCAATCACATCCACATTCGAATTGATGATCAAACTAGGGATACACTTGCGAGTGTTCAAATTAGACTATTGATGCATAAAAGCAAGGTACCAGCAAAAATGAGCCGCAAGACGTACAGAGGTATCCTCAGAATGAGCATGCACCTGAGCAAAATGAAGGTAAGAGTTCGAACATGCTGCAGAGGTATCCCAAGACCCTAGAATGAAAGGCCAATTAAACACCGGTCGTGTCACAGAATCATGTAGTGTCCATTGTCATCAATGAAGTATGTCACTATCATACCTTGGTATATCCAGCACTGAGTAAGGAGGAAGGTTAATGTAATCGGAAGGAGAGGGTAATGGAATAAGAGGAGAGCATTGTAAAGGAGGATAGGATAGATCATAAAAAGAAGGAAAATGAAGAGATAAGGAAGATGGAAGAGATGGAAAATTCAACAAAAATTTATGAAGGGATTCTTCTGAGAAAATAGAAGGAACAGGAGAAACTACATGAGGAGGTTCAGAAGGGGTAGGCAATGATGTCGGATCGGCAATGAAAGGACAAAAAGTAAAAACAGTAATGTGAGGGGAATAAGGAGTAAAAGACAACAGAGGAATAGTGTCAGGTTTGGAAGTGAGGAGAGAAATATACAACGGAAAACGATAGGACATAAGAGAATAAGACAAAAGATCAGTGGGATCTAATACTGTACTTCATGCAAAATTAGCTCATCAACAAATAGGTCAAACACAAACTTCAACAAATTTGCAAACCACAAATTCTGCCACCCATCCTCTGGAGGTTCTAAATCCACATTGCTCAAATAGATATATAAGGCAAAATGATGATGATTATACTTGATCTAGAAAGACGGTGGGGGTTGACACCAACTCAGCATAGCTAATAAAATGATCGTGCACATAATTCATATGTTGTTGAAGCCGTTCGACCTTAGTAGAAAAACCATTACACAACTTCGCCTTCTGCTGTAACTAATCAAGCTCCTCGTTGGAAGATACTACGGAAGAAACCACAGGAAGTGGAGGAACAGAAAGAGTAACAATCTTCTAATTAAGCTTTGCAATCATCTTCTTCTATGACTCAACAGTTTCCTGAGAAGACTATAGAGCTGACCCTCACAAGTACCCAGCCTATTGGCTAAATCGATCATCTCCTCAAGGGCAAAATTCTTCTCTTTAGTCAAAGACGCATTCTCTGCTTCCAGGGTAACTACTTGAGCTTCTAACTTCTTTATGGTGGTCTTCTAGGAATCCATCAGGGTAGTAGCTTCAGTCATTTGTTTGTGAATATCCGTGAGGGCGGCTTTTCAAATGCTAGATCCTCCAGAGCCTTACTCAATTGACTAGTCAAGGAATCCACTTTGTCCTGCAAGGAAGTATACACCCCTGTGTAAATGGACTAAAGACAAGTTGTCAGTGAAATCTCCAATGTAGCCTAGACACCAAAAACTAACTGAGGAAGCAAAGGTCCAACTAACATTTTTTGTACAGAAGCAGGGATCTGTTTATCCAACTACCCATCCCTTTGTGCTGCAAATAGATTAGGACACGACAAGAATGAAGGGAGAGAACTTGTAGAAATAGGAGGAATGGAGTCTTGTGCAGGAGAAACAGAAACTGAAATAGAAACATGACCAAGGGACCCTTTAGTACGTAATATTTTACTACGAGAGAATCTGGCAGGGGGCTCATCCTCCAAATCAAAATTGGGCTGTAATGGAGGAGGAGTTGGAACAAAAGGTGGTGGCTACTTCGGAAGAGGAGCAGGATCAGGAACTGGCACACCACTAGGAGAAGGTGCAAGGGAGATAATCTTCTGAAGAAAAACACCGTAGGAGACATTACTGCCCTGACCTTTTTGAACTCTCTGAAAAAGACGATCCATCTTCGCAAGCATGAATGTTGCCCAATTGAACTTGGCTCCCTCCAAGATCCTAACAGAAGCAGTGAATAGCTCCTTGGATAGACATTTGGAAGCAGGCTTCCCCGACATGAACTTGTCTTGCAGAAACTGGCAAAATTGTTTCCATAATGGGGAGGAGATGTGAGCTAAAGAAACCCCAGAACTGGTGATAACTTTGCTGGAGACCAAAGGGGTAGAGGTTTCCTTCTGCAGGAGAGAAAGGATCTCCTCAACTGTCAATAATTGATTTCCACTAGGGACGAAAGACGCTGAAAGAGGCAAACACAACGCATCACTGATATTGGCTGTGGATAAGCAAAAGCGTCGTTTATAAACCAATCCAAACCGGTTCTTATAGGATGCCAGGAAGGAATAGCAAATCGTGTTGTCCACTGGCGGAAACTTCAAAGCCACAAAAGGACGAAGGCCAGCACGACCAATGCAATCCGCCTCCAGGAGAAGAGCATAGTCATGCACTGGCAACAACACATGCTCAATAACAATAGGAGGAATAGAGGTAGATGCCATTTAGACTATACAGGAGACCCACACACACAACCAAGGAAAAAGATGAAAAATTTCCTGCAAAACCCAGACAAATCAACACTGAGAAGAATAAACACCATATTGGGGAATATGGGAATTTCCCATAAGTTTGGGACATGTGGTCAAATATTTGGATGTGTCATAACTTGAACAGTATAACTCCAAATCAAGTGCTCTATATATCAATAGATTCCATTTTTCAAGTGCTTTCCAATGATAGGTCACATCATATGGTTTTGAGAAACTTATGGGCATGTTATCCGGGAACCACCTTTTTAGTGTTCAAAAAATGGGAATTGGGAGATTCCCAAACTCACTAATATTGTGTTAATATCAAAACAAAGGACAGACGACCAGACCAAACTAGACAAGACTTCCCCAAACAATCCACATCCTACGGAAAAATTTTGACATGACCTACGCACTTATGCGACCGAAAGCTTCATGCTATGCAACAAGCAGGCACCCAAGACCCCATGGAATCAAGCAATCAAAAATAAATACGCAAACACACTATACCCCGGACAATAACCAGACTCAAACAGAATCCAGGACTTGGACCAATAGAATAAAGAAAGATAAACAAGACCGACATCTCTGACTTAACAAATCCCAATCCCCGTAAACGCATTGCATAAATCTATGATGCAGTGAACGTGGATGGGCGAACACTATCGAATTCATTTTAACCATGTACAAACTAGATTGCAGTTCGTTATTAATTAACCATTAATGCATAGTGAGTCGATTCCGCAATCCCAAGCCCTACTTAGATTGACTTGACTAACTAGGGGTCTCTAATAATGCAAATCATTGTTACAACTCACGTGATCTGTGGCGCAAAGCGCGTGTATGCATGATGACGAGGGTTCATTTTAATTACAAATAAATTGTGTCTGTAGTATGTGTGTGCGCGTGCACTGTGGATTTATTTTAGAAAATTATGTGGGCTATTGTGCCATGTGCTCATGCAACGGCGGGTTTCCTTTTACAATTAACGGTCGGGTTCCTTTTAAATTAAAAATTAATGAAGTGCATTCTATTTATTTGGTGGGTGCAATGGTCAGTTGATTTTATTATAATTACATGTGTGTTAGGGTGCAATGTGAGAGAGGGAAAAAGAGAAAAAACATGGCAATGGGTGGGGCTGTATGCAAATTCTGATACCACGTCCTCAAAAAAAAAAGGAAAGACGCAATCCACAAATATTCCACACAACGGACAAAAGGTCGACTAAAACTAGTCATCCTATCATACAGAAAAACGAAAAAACAACTAACACATTGACAAAAAAGAATAAAACAAATTATACATATGACCAAAATAAAATAAAATGATGGATATGTTGGGATTTTGTTTTGATTGGGTTTTATTGTTATGGTTTTGGTGTTTGTTTTTTTTTCTTTTTAAATTTTTGTTTAAATGACAAAAATACAAAAAAATAAAACGAAGGGCAATATGGTGGTTCATGTTGATGTGTATCGAAATAACAAACCAAATGAGAAAACATGTCGCAGTTGAAATATCAATGTGCAGAAAGTTTGTGGTTTTGTTTTGTTTTATTTTTTGTTTTTATAGTGTGTTTTGGTTTTTTTTAAAACATAATATAAAAATGAGATTTTATTAAATCAAACATGATCATCTAGTGTCAATAAGGTAATCAGATTTAATTCACATTTTTCAGCTCATTGTTGAGATTTAAAATAAATTTTGCATGAATTTGGACAAAAATTTAGGGTTTTGTCTTCAAATAATACTTCGGCCAACTAGGGAAGCATTCTCAATTGAGAAATAATTGACAAAAGGGACAAGGAAGTTTGAAGAATTTTCTAAAAAATATTTGAAATTATGTCAGTATTTTTATCAAATTTTAATGAATTTTGGCATGTTTTTTAATGTTTTTGAAAAGAATTTTCAAATCTCAAATTTTTTACAAATTTTTTCTGAGATTTATAGTTTGAAAAATATTTCAATTATTTGCAAAAATATTGGAGATTTTTCAAGAATTTTTTGTAATTTTTTTGGATTTTAATTGAATTTTAATGAATTTTTGGATTTGTTAATGTGTTTTTAGAGTTTTCGAGATTCAAAGTACCCGTGATTGCATATGAACGACTGCTAATGACTGTGATTGTGTATGAATGGCTACAAGACCCTATTGCACGAACAAGTCGGACGCCCGTCCTCTTGCGTGAACAACACGAATACCACAACCACACACGATGACGTGTGGCAGATCACAATGAAGACCCACAAGCCACACCAAAAAGTCGACCACTACGCGCGAAGGGGAGCAAACAAGGGTTGAGGGGTAAAGGGCATAGGTAGGGGGTGGGACAAGGGGGCTTAGGTGGGGGTGAGGTAAATTGAGAGAAGGGGGGGTAAATTTGGGGAGGGTGGTTAAATTTGGGGGGGGGGGGGTCAAATTAGGGGGGGTTAAAATAGTGGGGGTGGGCAAGGTGGCAATGGGGGGAACAGTGGGAGGAGGAAGAAGTAGGTGGGTGGTGGAGGAGGAGGAGAGGGGGGTGGGAGAGGAGGAGAAGAAGGTGGTGGAGGAGGAGAAGAAGGGGTGCATAGGAGGAGAAGAAGGTGGTGGAGGAGGAGGAGGAGGAGGAGAAGGGGGTGAAGAGGGCAGCGTGGGCCGCAGAGGCGAGGAGCGGCAGACAGGGCGTAGGCGGGCGGACAGGCAGTAGAGCGCGGGGACGGGGCGCAGGCAGGGGCGGCGGTAGGGAGAGGAAGCGGAGGAAGAAGAAGAAGAGAAGGAAGAGGAGGGGAGGGAGGCGGGAGAAGATGAGGGAGGGGGAAGGAAAAGGGGAGGAGGAGGAGGGAAGAGGAGGGAGGGAGGGAGAAGAAGAAGAGAAGGGAGAGAGAAGAGCAGGGGACGAGGAGGAGGGAGAAGAAGAAGGGAGGGAGAAGAGCAGGGGAGGAGGAGGAGGGAAGAAGACGGGAGAGAGAAAGAGGAGAGAGAAGGAAGAAGAGAGAGAGAAGAAGGGGAAAAAAAAAACCATTGGATGGGGAGGGGGGAGAAATTTGTTTTCTTTTTAAAGAAATTTTATTTTTTTTCTTTTTCTTTTTCTTTTGTTTTTGTGTGTGTGTGTGTGTTTTTTTTTGTTTGGGTTTGTTTTTTATTTTTGTGTTTTTTGTTTGGTTTGGTTTGGTTTGGTTTTTTTTTTAAAAAACAAAAAAGAAAGAAAAAGAAAAGAAAGAAAGAAGGGATGGAGGCCGTCCACGTCTCGCGCGTGTGCGCGGGGCGCGGATAAAAAAATTTGTAGTGACAGGATTGAATACGGCCAGGACGTCGGAACGAAAAGGTGCAAAGGTGACGGGGCGTCGCGAGGCGCATAAATTTAAAAATGCGCGCGTTTATGCTCGAGGCAAAGCACGTAGAAACTTGGGCAAAACAAAGAAAAATTAATAACGCACAAACCGTGCATCGAAACACAATGAATTAAAAAGGAAAACTGAGATGGAAGGCAAGGAGGAGATGGCGTAAAAGTAAATGGGATGTCCGGGATCAAATCAGGGTGTTCCCATGGGAAAAAGGTAAAAAATAGGCCCAAAAACCCATACGATAATTAATATCAAAGAATCCATTCACCGAAATGAAACATAGGAAAAATGAAATTGGTAAGAAAAGTTATATCGGACAAGCCTAGCATGTCAAAACACAGGTCCGACAAAGATAAGACCCGTTCACATGGAAAAAACCCAAAAAACCAACCTTGATACGGGATACATAAATTAATATAAAAAGAACGGGGCACCGGAATGAAGGGCAGTAAAAAGAAAAAATATCAGCAAGAAGGGGATTCACAGGGTTGGCACATCAAAGCGCACTTCTGGTGGAGTAAGAAGGGGTTCACATGGAAAAAACACAAAAAATAGAACCGAAAATATATTGAAAAATTAATAACAAAAAATACAGTGGTTGAAATAGGAAAAATGTAGGGAAAGACTGGCGGGGCACAGCAGTCAAATGAAATTGGAACTCCGGTGAAAATAGGGCATATTCACATGGAAAAATGTTAAAAATATGCACGAAAATGGCATGAAAACGCGCAAAAATTAATATTGGATGAACCATGCATTGGAAGGACAAGGAGAAAAAATGAAAATTTCCAGGAGGAAGATGGAGGACATAACCGTCATGTCAGATTGTTTTTCGGAAGAAATAAAGGTGCGTTCACATGAAAAATCATTCAATTTACAAAAAATGCTTCAAAAATTAATAACTCAAGAACCAGCAGTTAGAACAAGGGTTGGTAAAAAGAAAAAGTGTACCATGCGAAGGGACGAATAGGGTTGTAAGGTTAGATGGGGGTCTTGGTGAACGTAGGATGCATTCTCATGGAAAAACATTACAACAAGGGATAAAGGGGAAAAGAGAAGGAACGGCCCCAAGGGAGGGACGGGTGAGTGGGGAAGGGACCCCATTAGTGTAAAATCGGGTCATGGCATACATGCAGGATTAAAGTGAGGCATATGCAAGGGGGTATGCATCATAGACACGCAGGGACTCGTCCCCACACTTAAAACCTTAATGGACAGGGTTAAATGCAGCAACACAACCTAGGACTCATCAACCGACTGGACTCTGGAGTCCCCACACTTAAAACATAATGTACACTTGCAATCATAAGGATAAGGTTAGAAAGGCTTGGCCCGTTTCACATATGGTCGAAGGAACCGTCACTGCTACAGAAGGATCCGCAGGAGGTACCACGGCTTACTCCAACGTTCAGCCAGCATGGCATAAACCATGCAACAGCACCCAGGGAGGTAGCTGGTTGATGAAGCCCGTCGGGATAGGTGTCGTTGATGAAGGATAGTCACTCAACTCATGGGTACTCAAATGGAATGAGAGAACGGTCACTCACCCCATGACGCACATTGCTCAATGAATACACATGAAATCCCATAACTCATAGCTAGTGTAGAATTGAACAAGGGGAAAACTAAGTTGGAGGGAGTATGCCATTGTTCACAATTGATGGTGCATTCATACATTCCACCCATTTGGTATAGGTGCAAGGAGGAAGGTCAAGGAGCCTTGTAGTGTAGTGCACAGAACAGAGTGGAGTGTCCTGTGACAATGGCAAAGACCCATCCCGTGGGTTCATAGGAAAACATAAATGTACCTGATGCCAATTGTCGTAACGTCCCTCAAGCCTCACCTCTTAATAATTGATTAAAGAAACACCAGTCACACTCAGCCCACCCTCTGTCTCACTCTCTTTTGAAAGATCCAGGAGGGCAACCCGTTCCTGAAACCCATTTATGTAATCCTCACTCTCCCTTGTGCAGAGGTTGTATGCCTTGTGCACATTTGATGGTGCAAATGTGCATCCCGCCCTATGCGGGCATACAGTGCAAGAAGGAAGGCCAGGGAGCCTTATGGTGCAGTGTGTTAGAAGATGGGCATAGAAACCCACTATAAGCAAGGGAGTATAAGGGCAGATGGATGTGAATAGCCCTAGGAGCAGGGAAAACCCTAACCCTAGTTGGCAAAGGGCTATATAAACAGCCTATGGGTCACTATCATTGGTGAGAGAGTGTACCCAAGTTGTACTCTAAGCAACTTAGTAAGCAAGATTTCATTCTTGTACTTTGAGCTCTTCTCTCCCTCTTGTGCACACATTCTACTGCTACAAACTCTGATTCTCAACATGCTATCAGAGCCATCTCTGTGCTCCTCAGCTTCCCTCAGCATTAGTCATCACTAAGTGCACATTAGCTGTCATTTTCTTCATCCTATCCTTCTTTCCTCCATAGCTGCCTGCAACCTACCTCCATTGGAGGACTTGAGGAGGACAAAGGAGGCCATATTAGCCTGAGCTTTCTTCTGGAAATCTTTTTCCCACATCAGGGCGCAGCCCCTCGTTAGTTCAAACACTAACATTGTCCACGTGTGAGGCTAGCATTGTCAAGATCCTAGAAACAACGCAGTTTCTGACAACGTGGCGTTTCCTAACCTGGCACTGGCAGCAAAGCGGTGCAATCTCAGCCACTACCATAGGGGTTTGATAGCCCCCCAAGTGGGCTATCCTCAACTAAGAGGGCTTTGAGTAATTATTCTTCTGTTGGCTGCTACAAGCCAAACCCTAACTGTGTCTTTTTGGGCAGCCATAGCCAACAAGCTCCAAGCTTGACATTTTGGCATTTTTACACTCTGAGCTTCATTAATAGTGATTCTAATCACTGAAGTAGAGTCTCTGAATCCTATTCTAGAGTCTAAAGCTCTTGGGCATGCTCAATGGACATCACCAAGCATCGGGAAGCCGACTTCCAACCGGGTTTCAATCAAGCACTTCACTAAGCTTGACAATAGTGTTTTCTTAACACTAATCATAAATCATCAGCTGAATAGCTTGCTGGGCATTCACTAAAACCCATTGAGTTTTTTATTCCTCTTCATATACTATTGTAAGGTTATGTGTAAAATGAACACATAGACCATTATGCACAAGAAGTGTATTGCATACCGTAAGTGACATTGTCTCAAGTACATTGGTCAGTGAAATCAATAGCATGTCATCATACTCTCCTCGGAATGATCAGCAACAAGCATTGAGATCATAGACAAACCATGTCCAACACAAGCTTCATCCACTAAGCCATATCACAAGGAGGAGCCTGAAGTCCAGTCTAGGTTTACTTCATTAAAACCTAAAAAGACTATTAAACCACGGAAGAAGCTTGCACATAAGAAAGGACCACCAAAGTCATTCTTTGAAATATTACACTTATATGATTTTCAGCCCTTCTCTTCATTGCAACTTTGACTTCACTTTGTCTAATTTGCTTTCGCATTCAGGGAAAGGTGTGTAAGGGACTAGACACTGCCCTTGTCCTAACAAGCGGTAAGACCTTCCCAATGACCACAACATATGCTGATGTCCGTCCTCAAATTCGAAAGTTTGATGGTAAGGATTTCCACCCATGGCAGGTACTTGTAAAATACAAAATGATGGAGAGGGGGTATTGGCCTCTTATTCAAGGCAGTAGAGTTGTAAACTCTGCAAATATGATTGATATAGAGGATGACCAACGTGCTCAAGCAATCATAATGCTATACTTAGATGAATCCCTGATTCATCATATTGATCAACTAAACATTGCTAAAGAAAAATGGGATGAGCTTGAAAAGTTTTATGGAGCCACTGGCAAGAATACTAAAATCTTCCTTAAAATTGAATTCTTTAGCTTGGAATATCGTTTAGGAGAAGATTTGGGAAAATTCATTTCTCATATGAAGGGACTTATGGCACAGCTTTCTTCTGTATAAGCTCCAATACTTGAAGAAGATGCTATTGCTATTCTCCTAAAAGCTGTAAAACAGGTGTTTCCTACTCTTGTAACCACTCTCACCAATATTCCAGATCCTACTTTGGCAAGTACCATTCAATCCTGTTTGGATGAAGAAAAGAGGAACCACAAAGAAAGCAGCAACAGTCAGGCAACTTCAAATTCTCGTGAACAAGTATTGGTTCATACAGTTCTCACTAAATGTTCTTTTTGTAAGAAAAAATGACATCTTGTAAACAACTGCTAGAAGAAGTATCCCGAGAAGAAGAAATGTAACAAATGCAAGAAGACAGGGCATATAACAAGTAAATGCCCCAACACTCTTGAAATACCCAAAGAATTGGTGGCCAACTATGTCTCCAATTCATCTAAAGATCAACTTTTTTGACTATTTAAATCATCTACCCAAAACAACCTTGTAAGCTTGATTTATAAAGGCATCCCAAAAAGGGGGGGGGGGGGATCTTTTACATGTCTTGTAATCCAATGCCACCCTGGCATTGAGGGGGGGTGTTAGAAGATGGGCATAGAAACCCACTATAAGCAAGGGAGTATAAGGGCAGATGGGTGTGAATAGCCTTAGGGGCAGGGGAAACCCTAACCCTAGCTGGCAAAGGGCTATATAAACAGCCTATGGGTCACTATCATTGGTGAGAGAGTGTACCCAAGTTGTACTCTAAGCAACTTAGTAAGCAAGATTTCATTATTGTGCTTTGAGCTCTTCTCTCCCTCTTGTGCACACATTCTACTGCTGCAAACTCTGATTCTCAACACAGTGCACATGAACAGATCGTGCATTGTGCATTAAGAGGTCCATCCATGCGTGCAACACTCACGTCACACATCTCACCTCTCATTTGATTTGAAGGGAAAGACTGGTTACTCATCCTACCCTCTGTCTCACGCTCTGTTGAAAGATACAGAGGGTAGCCCATACACATGTCCCCATCCTATCCTATTAGGATGAAAGCTCCCATCACTCAGGGGGGTTGGTGATGAAGATCGTGTCAGCTGTTGTTGTCATTAGGATATTGAAGACGAGGCATACCCAGGGAGGCAACCAACAAGTCTGGTACTTCAATGATTTGTAAGAAAGGTCGTATGTTAAGAAGGGCAAACTGACTAATATTGCAGAGACAGTGCACCAAGGGAGGTGGCTTCAAATTACTCGTTGGAAAGGTTCTGTTGGTGAGTCAGTTATCCTGAACTACAGGGTGTTACCACCTTTTCTACAGTCAACTTTCCGCCCAAGGGTGTTTCCACCTTTTCTTGGAATGAGGCCTATTATGACAAGGAATTTCTTCATTTTCTCCCATAACAGTTTTTTTTAATTTCTCTTTTTTTTTTCTTTTTTTCGTTAATAAAGAGAATAGTAGAAATACCATGTGTCAGGACCAACATCGCCACCATTGTTGGATCAAACAAGAAGAGAACAAGGTAGGGTTGAGAGGTATCTGGGCTAGCAGAACGAGACCGCCTCATGAGGAAGATCATAAGAGCTATCAGAAGCACGAAGAGAATGATAGTGCGACACCCAAAAGGGAGAGGGTAGGTCGACTGTGATTGTCAAGATCCCCAAGGAGGGAAGTACTTCTTCAAACGATAACCATTGATCAGAAAAGGATCATCAGAGGCATCAACGGTTTGCACCTGAACCGAGCCATTAGAATTGATAGCAAGTACCTTGTACAGGCCCATCCACCATTGTTGAAGCTTGCAAGGAAACTTGCCAAATCTCAAATCATAGGCCAGAACAAGATCACCTTCTTTGAACTCCTTGTGCTTAATGAAACTGTCATGATAGACCTTGCGTCGCACTTGAGTGGTTTCCATACACTGTAGGGCCATCCGCCGAATCTCATCCAAACATTCCAAGTGTAGGAGGTGGCATTGCAATGACTCATCATCTCCCAAGAGTTCTTTAAGTGCCACTCGCAAAGAGGGCAATTCCAGTTCAATAGAGAAAACGACACTTCTGTACCATACACTAGCTGGAAAGGGGTCTGTCCTCTAGCTGCCTTATGGGAGGTTCTATACACCCTAAGGACCTCTGTAAGTCTATCGTTCCATTCATGACGATGTGCAGCAATCGTTCTTATCATGATCGAGCAAAGGATGCAATTGGTGACTTCAACTTGGGCATTGGCTCTAGGGTTGTAAGGAGTGGACTTGTCATGGCGGATCTTATACAGTTTTGTCAGCTCTTCCATGATTTTGTTAAGGAAATGAGTACCTCTGTCACTTACTAGCTCGAGGAGACTACCACAATGGGTGATAATACTTTCGTACATGAACAGAGCTACATTATTACCATCATCCCACTTCAGAGCTTTAGGTTCACACCACTTTGTGACATAATCCGTACATATCAGGATGTATTTGTTCTGCTTTCGTCTGGTAGGCGGATCGATGGGACCCACAAAATCAATCCCCCACTTCTCAAACGGCTTTAGGGGAAGAATAGGTTACAGTGGCATGGCACTTGTTTTGGTGGGTTTTCCCATTTGCTGACAAACATCACATCTTTTGCAATAGTCATTGCATCCTTGTGGAGGGTCGACCACCAGTATCCCGCCAACAAAGCCTTCCTGGCTGTCGCTTCTCCTGCGAAGTGTCCACCACATGGTTCATCATGGCATGCTTTCAATACTATGTTAAATTTATCCCCTGCAACACATCTTCGCAATACTTCATCTTTGCCTCTCTTGTACATTGCACGGCCTAGCAAAGTATAGAGGGCTGATTCTAATAGAAACTTCTTCTTCTCACGGCTTGAGATGCCATGAGGATACTGTTGGGTTGCCAGGAGATTGGCGATGTCTGCATACCAGGGAGTAACTGTTTCAACTAGAAACAAGGAAGCATCAAGAAGGTTTGGATCATCCTGTTCTTCTTCTTCAGTTTGAGGGATCCATGATAGATGATCGGCTAGGACATGGGAACGGCCAGGCTTAGTGACCACTTCAAAATCGAACTCCTAGAATAGGAGCAACCATCTCATTAATCATCCTTTGACATTTTCTTTGTTCATCAGGAAAGATAGGGCTTCATGATCCACGTAGAACTTGAAATGCGTTGACAATAGATATTGTTGAAACTTCTCTAGTGCAAATACCATTGCCAAGCACTCAAGCTCTGTCATTGTGTAGTTCTATTCCCTATCAGTCAACCTTTCGGCTTGCATAATATATTGGTTGATCTAATTTAGAGGGGCCCTTTTAACATAGGGCAGCACCTAGCCCTTCAACTGATGCATCTATGTGCACATGAAACTCCTTCGTCCAATCAGGAGGCTGTAAGATAGGTGCTTGGATAAGGCATTGTTTTAGGGTATTAAAGGCTTCTTCGCAGTCATCATTCCAAAGAAAATCCACATCTTTCCTTAGGAGCTTATGCAGAGGGGCTGCCTTGGTTGCAAAATGTGCAATGAATCTTTTGTAGTAGCCCCACATGGCCAAGAAATCCTCTCAATTGCTTGAGGTTTGTTGGTGCTGCCAAGGAAGCAATCTTCGTCGGGTCTCTTGCAATCCCTTGTATAGAGAAAATATGGCCCAAAAGAACTCTCGATGAGATGCCAAAGACATATTTTTTGGAATTGAGAGAAATTTCATACTCTCGGCATTTGTCAAAGCATTGCTTTAGATGTCCCCAATGCTCTCGTATTAAGCTATAGACACAGAAGTCATCAAGATACACCTCAATGAAATCATGCAGATGATTCTAGAAGGCAGCCATCATTACTCGTTGAAAGGTAGCATGAGCATTACAAAGCCCAAACGGCATCACTCTATAAGCGTAGGTTTCGCATTCTATGGTGAAGGTTGTTTTGGATTGGTCCTCTTTTGCGATTTGGACTTGGTTATATCCGCTCAATCCATCCAAGAGGGAATACAACTCATGGCTTGCCACTGTGTCCAACAGTTGGTTTGTAAAAGGGATAGGGAAATGATCCTTCTTCGTCTTCGAGTTCAGCTTTTGAAAGTCCACACATATTCGAAGTTTCTCGTTCTTCTTGGGTACAACCATAATGGGTGAAACCCATTCACTGTTAGCCACGGGATAAATGAACTCTGCTTCAAGAAGCTTCAATAATTCAGCCTTCACTAGAGCAGAATAATTAGGATTCATACACCTTTGTCTTTTCCTTACAGGTTTGGCATCAAGCTCTAGGTCAATATGATGTTGGCATACTGTGGGATCAATCCCATTTATGTCTTTGTACGACCAAGCAAACACGTCTAAGTTTTCCTTTAGTAGATCTCGCAGGACCACTAGTTCTTCTTCTAGAAGATTAAGACCCACTTTCAGGTGATGTTCAGTACCGTCAGTATCCAAGAACGTCACTTGCCTTTCACGTTTCACTTCGCGGATAAATGTCCCACGGATTGCTTTTGGATAGAGGTCTGACTCTTTCAAGGAAATAGTGTCATCATCTGATATTCCACTAGAACCAGTGTCCTCCTTCTGAACATATGACTTATTTTTCTGTTGAGATTGCTGGAAGGGTATCAGAGCTTTGTTTGCTTTTGTATGAGTGGTGATTTCTTCTAGACTTAGGGATTCATCTTTAGAGGGTGCGTCCAGGAATGTCACATAGCACGGACCTTCTAGAAGCCGTGGCTTTGATAGTTCTCGCTTCTATTGACAAGGGTATCATCATCATCTTTTCTCCGGAATGAATGGTCAAGGTGACAGGATCCACTGGTGAACTTAATTTTTATGCCTTTGATCCATTGCTTATGCAGATTCTGCATACTTTGTGGTCCATTGGTCAACCCAAATGGAACCATGGTCATTCCATCCAACACCTTGAGATCTTCGGCCTCTGAGGTATCTGAAGGGACATCAACAAGATCATCCACTATCAGAGGAACTTCTTCATTTGCACTTTCATATACTGCTTCATTTTTATCCTCATCATTTTCATCCTCTTTCTCTAAAGGCTTTGTCTCTACTTCTGTAGAGGCTCTGTAGGAGAAGAATAGATCTTCCGCCTCTGCGTCTGCTTCTACTTCTGCTTCTATCTCTAGCTCTGTCTCTGTTTCTGACTCTGCTTCTAACTTTGCGACTGCTATGTAACAGGGAGAACAGTACATCCATGCTTCTATTTCACTATCAGTGGTGATTTCAAAAGTCAATTCTAGTTGAGGCAAGAGGTATTCTCCCATGGACAACGACTTTGCTTTCTTTGGTAGTTGGCTTACAGTGCCTACTGTTAGGGACTATGCCTCTGTTTCCTGTTTGCTTCTACTGCTTCTGTCTTTGGCTCTATCTCTGCTTCTGACTCTGCGACTGCTATGTAACAGGGAGAACAATACATCCATGCTTCTATTTCACTATCAAAGGTGATTTCAGAAGTCAATTCTAGTTGAGATAGGAGATATTCTCCCATGTACAACGACTTTGTTTCCTTTGGTAGTTGGCTTACAGTGCCCATTGTTAGGGACTATGCCTCTGTTTTCTTGGGAAAGATCTATTTAACAGCCTCTTCATCTCCTAATGTACCATCTGTTACTTCGTTGGATGAGTCTGTTATGACTTCGATGGATGTGGATCCATTGCCTTTTTGCGATCCATACAATTTCAATACCACTTTGTTGGGTCCTCTGCCTAGGGTTAGGGTTCCTTTGAACCAGTCCGTCTTGGCTCTTGCTTCAAAAAGCTAAGGTCTTCCCAACAGCAGAGGGTATGAGGTCCCATAAAAATTTGGTTTGACCACAAGATAGGTCAGCCAGTAATCTTTTCCTGCAAGGGTTGTTTTTACGTATGGGAGGATGCCCAATGGTTTAATTCTGCTTTGGTCTACCAATCTGATAAGCCACTGTGTAGGCTGAATTCCTTGCAACCCTAAGTCCTTCATTGTCACATCCATCATTATATTTACTAATGAGCCTCTGTCAATCAATGCATCTAAATTAAAGCATCCTTCTATCCATATACTAATCTCTGGGGTTCTAGGATCTAGGAAGGCGTTAGCCACATCTACTTCCTTTACAGGCTCTGGAGCCTTATTAGTCTTGGTCACTGTTGAAGGAGCAATCCTTAGTCCACGTCTTCTTGTCAAGATGCTTTTGAATTTCTTTCGACAGCTGGGAGATAGCATCAGAAACTGTCGGAATGTTAAGTTTGGTTTAAAAGTGTCTAAGTCTTTTACCAAGTCATATTCTTTGAAAGGATCCACGGGCTTCTCCAGCCTGTTGGGGAACGAGGCTACACCCATTTTTATCTTTCCTTTTTCTTCCAGTAATGATAGCATCAACACTTTCTATGTTTCTGTAGGTACTTCTGTATCGTCTACCTCTTGGATCTCTGGTCCTATTTCTGGGACTGTCTCTGTGACTCTCTGTGGCACTGTAGTGCTTTGTACTACACTGTTCTGTCTTGTACTGCTCTATCCCTCTATAAGTAGGTTGAACTTCACAGTTTTAGCAAGGGAGTTGTTCTCTTTCTAGACAACTGCTTCCTTCTTCTTGGCACGCATGATAGCGGCAACTTCCAACTCTACCAAATTGGAGGCAGGCTCTTATGCCTTTTGCTGGCTATCAGTGGCATTGGCCTTGACAGAGGCTGGACTTGGAGAGTCTTTTGCAGTGTGGCCTTCTCCTTTGTATTGGCTGCATAAGGGCTTATAATCCACAGATCTTCTAGGGTTTGGACAATTCGGGGAGATGTGACCCTTTTCTCCACATCTGTAACATTCCACCTCTGATCTCTGACCACTGCCAAACTGTCTTCCTCTGTAACTTTGAGAGGGAAACCTCCTTGGGCCAAAATTAGGACCAAACTCCCTAGGCTTTGGTCCAATATCTTGTGTTATCATTTTGGATTCTAGCAAGTTGAATCTTGCATTTTCATCTTTCTGTCTTCGTTTATGCATCTCTTTTAGAGAGTAAATATCCTCTGTATGGTTCTTCCACAAACAGTAGGAACAAAAGGCTCCCTGAATGGTTGGTTTTCGAGTATATTCAGTGGCTAAATGTCCCACTTGATGACACTTTCTGCACCATGTATTAGAACGCATCACATCTCTTCCAGCTCCCGCAGGAGTAGATATATTAGCGGTATTCACCTTCAACGTTCGTAGCTGCTCTATAATCACATCCATAAGCTCATTCTTGATACTTGCAAACTGAGTTGGATAAGTAGTCCTTCAGATTTTCACCTCCTGAAGTACTTGTAGTAGGGTTTTGTGAAGCTTCTGTAATTGCTGCATACACTGGTTGGGTTGATCCAGAGGGTCCTCTATTCTGGTTCAGATTCAGAGCTCCTCTTGAGACTTGGGATTGTTGATTCCAGTTGCTAGGGTTCCACTGTTGTTGAGTCGCCATTGGAGGAATTGTTTGAGGCCACAGTTGTTGTGGTTGAACCATCATTTGAGGCACTGTCGTCTGTGACGGCCACAGTGGATTAGGTACATTATACTGCGATACTGTTTGCATCTGGGGATAGGGATAGGGAACTGTCCTTGGGACTGCATTTGGTGGGTATACCATTCCTGGCATGGGAGGAGGTAAGACTCCTCTTCCTGGAGTTATTGACAGCCTTACTTCAACTTCATCATACAATCTTGCACCTTCCACTGCAGCTTGTAGATTGACTGGTCTTTTCAATTTCACAAACTTGTGAACTTGTGGTTGTAGGCCTCTAAGGAACACTCCTTTTTGGATGCCTTCGTGCAAATGATGGTTAGTCTATCTCTTCAAGATGGATTCCATTCGCGAGACATAAGCTTTTACTCTTTCTCCAGAGGACTGACTTAGGTTCATGAACTCCTCTTGCATCCTCTCTTCAAAACCTTTACGCCTAAATTTAGTAAGAAATGCCAACTTCAGGTCGTCCCATGTGCCAAAAGTTTCTACTGCTTGTCTTTCATACCACTGAAATGCCGTGCCTTTGAAAGTGGTGGGGAATATTGCTAACCAATGCTCAAGGGTTCTGGCATTGTTAGCCACACATGCTACCATAAATTCTGCTACATGAAGATCAGGGTCTTCATTGTACTTTCTCTTAAAAATTGGCAATGGGACTACATTTGCTGGCCTATCATTAATATTTCCAGGACGAATCTGACTAGGAAAGGGGACCTTGAGTCGCCATGGGGACTTCTGTAAAGGGTGCTTTTAGGGCATCAAAGGGGAGGCTTTTGTTGCGAGCTCGTTCTCAGCCTTGATTCTTGCCTTCTCTCTTCTCACGTACATCTGGACTTGTTCTAACACTTGCCTCTTGATTGCGTCATTCATCAAGGTCTTGGCTCCAACTAGTTGTTCAGTACTCAACATAATAGAATTAGAGAGGGCTTCAGTCTCTGAGGGATTCTCTAGCCAACATCTCTTCTACTTCCTTCTTTTCAACATCTCTGAATTCGGCTTTCAAACCACTACAAAGGGGGAGATATTCCATTCTGAAAGTATCAAAACTCATTCTTCTTAGGATCATTGTTGTGGCATCATTATAATAATGCTAGCTTTTGAGGGTTTCAATGGTGTATGTTGTGAAAAACACTCTGTCTACCAACTTCCAGTGCGTTGCTAATTGGACAAACAGAAGATTGTCAATGTACCAAGCATTCCACGTATCTTGCTGTTGAGTATCCACGAACAAATTCCAACTCTTTTCCTTCTTGTTTTTGTGAAACTCCACAGACCACGACTCCTGAAGCTTCTTCACGATCTTCCACTTGATGACGTCTGGAAACTTCTTAATGAATACCAAATGTTCCATAGATAGTCATTCTCTTTGCTTTTGCTCTTCAATTTGTTTCCAAAAAATTTACCACCAAGATGCAAGTTTATGTTGTTTCAACAGGAAGAGGAAACAGTCCACCGCATAGAGCTTGCATCATGATGGTAATATGTTTTCGCCATTATGGGATAAACTTCTTGTGGAAAGTGGCTTTGATAATGAGAATCTCCAACTCTTCAGTGGAAGAAGGAACTTTGCAAGCATCCATTGAATTCTCCTCTTCTTAGCAATGCCATTTCTTTCATTTTCAGCCTCTTCTCATACTTGTTGATGGCAAGTTTCCCTGGCTGCGCACCAAAAAACATGGAGCCCCAAGAAGAATACCAAGGAAAAGGGGATTCTACTGCAAGAAAATCTATCCTGTAACACACATATCACACATGAGTAAAACTATGCTCAATAGTTTATATAATTCATACAATTTTAAAATATTAACTTACTAGGCACCATGTAATGTGTGATATAGCTTTTGCTCCATGCTTCCACCATGTTTTCGTAGAAGCTATGCACAACATCGATAAATTCTTGCTTATCTTCATTGTCAAACACCATCTTGCAAAGTAAGAGAGCCAATTTGTTAAGACTTATCCAAACCTTAGCTTTGGCCAACCTTGTTTTTCATCAATTACTTCGATCAGGAACTACAAAATGTAACTTTTTCTACCCATCGTAGTCCTGCAGCCTACGAACCATGACACTCCCTTCCTCATTGATGGGTATTGAGAGAAACTTCTTAGCCTTTGCTCCTCCAAAGCAAGGCTTTTTTGACAAGTTACCAGATTTTCCTGATCTCTTCTCATCTTTTTCAATCATCACTTGATGCTTGTGTAGCCCAATTTCTGATAGCACTCGCTCCACATTCCTACACATTGCAATGGCATCTTTTTCTGGTTGCATCTTATAAGCAAGAAAATCTATTCATATACAAGTTTCTCCATGATTCTGACAAAAGCATGCAATGAACAAATGTGAATACGATCCAATGGAATGTTGAAGATGGGCTTCCAAGTGGGATCTTCTCTATTGTGCATCGATGCAGTACTTATCACCCTTTGCCAGTTCTTCTTTCAGTCCTTTCCTTCCACCCTCTCTGTCAAGCAATATAGGCATGGATTCATAGTCCTGCAGCCTACGAACCATGACACTCCCTTCCTCATTGATGGGTGTTGAGAGAAACTTCTTAGCCTTTGCTCCTCCAAAGCAAGGCTTTTTTGACAAGTTACCAGATTTTCATGATCTCTTCTCATCTTTTTCCATCATCACTTGATGCTTGTGTAGCCCAATTTCTGATAGCACTCGCTCCACATTCCTACACATTGCAATGGGTTCTTTTTCTCGTTGCATCCTATAAGCAAAGCAAATCTATTCATATACAAGTTTCTCCATGATTCTGACAAAAGCATGCAATGAACAAATGTGAATACGATCCAATGGAATGTTGAAGATGGGCTTCCAAGTGGGATCTTCTCTATTGTGCATCGATGCAGTACTTATCACCCTTTGCCAGTTCTTCTTTCAGTCCTTTCCTTCCACCCTCTCTGTCAAGCAATATAGATATGGATTCTTTGTATTTGCACCATTGGAGATTCCACACATGCATTTTAAAGTTTTCAAGTCTCCTACAAGATACCATTCAACCAAGTATTGACCATACCCTTCAACCGAGAACATTTCACCATGTTCCTGATGATCAATGATGCTTGGAATGGTTGTATGTATAAAGAACAATTGCAGCACCTCAAATGTTTCTTTAGGAACTTCAAATGCAGCGAGCCACTACACATGGCGCTCGGATTGAATACTAAAGTTCCATGGTTTGTTCTTGTTGAATTGTAAAGCTCTATTCATCAAAGTTACACTAATTCTTTCAAGCTTTACTCCTTCGATGACCTCACTTTCATCTAAATTTATAACAAACTATAATTTACCATTACATTCCTCAATAAACATATTGTAGTACATTGCCATTGCGGATTGCACCTTGTACAAATCTAAATAGTAATCGTTGAGTTCGGTGAACTTCACCTCATATGCATTTTTGGTCCCAACCTTTAGTGTTTCCACAAATTGAACATGCATGGGATCTCATATCAGCTCCAAAACCTTTGTATTAAGTTGTCGTCAGGCCTCTATTAATTTTGAAGGTTGAGGAAGAGGCACGATTCTATTTCTCTTTAGCACACGACCAAACCCAGCCTTCACATCTTTGCCGCTATTCACAATTAACTCATTGATTGGCTTCTTCTTTCGTTTGCGCTCCTGTGTTAGCTTGTTGTTGATCTTTCTCAGGTCGTCCAATTGTGCCTTTGCCTCCTCATATGAGATACAATGTCATGGATAATGTCTTGCATTGAAATAATTTTATTTTTTTGTTGAATTATAGTGTCATTTAGTTGTACCGCTTGTCTTATGAGTTGTTGTATACGAAGTTGATGTGCATTGATCACATCATGAAAAATTTTTATGGTTTCTTTGCAAGTTGTAAATACTTTGAACGCTTGATCATTGAGCCACCTAGTGTAATTGAGCAATGCATATTCACCCTCGCACACATACTTCAGCAAATTTGTGATTCCTGAGAAAGTTGGAGGTCTATTCTTTAAGGGGTCAATTGGATAGATTCCCTCATCAATCCACAAGTCCACATGTTTCAATCCCATTTGCCTGTAACTCTGCAAAACTTGAGGGTTGATACTAGTATGCTGGGTTCTTTTGAATAATGGGGCATATTCAATCTCTACCTCAATATGTTGCTCCTTCTTTCCTGTATTCATTTTACTATTAATAGAAATGGGGAGCCTACTTGGTTGTCACAGGAGGTAGAGTGGAGATGCATAAAGAGGCACACAAAGGCACATAAAGAGGCCTACTTGGTTGTCACAGGAGGTAGAGTGGAGATACATAAAGAGGCACACAAAGGTGCCAAGGGAAAGGAGGGTGTAAGTAATTCACTCTATTAATGAAGATTGTATAAACATAGCGAAGAGATCACAATAGAGCCATGAAACAATATAGATATGGGGGAAAATAGCTCAGAGGGTAGGGATGTCAAGACTTTTCATATTTTAGACATTTTTATTTTACCTCCAAAAACATTTCCAAAAAACACAAAATTTGACTAGTTGTTTTTTTAAAATACCAAAAGCTAGAATATAAAAAATCCCCAAACTATCTTAAAATAAACTTTCGAAATTTCATTTTCCTTGTTCTCGATTAAAAAATCAATTACCTCGTATTTACTAATCATTTTGCATTGAAAACAAAGCACCACACTCCCGTAATTAACTTCTTTTTTAATATAGAATTTGGTTGAAAAAGACTTCTTAAATGAGGAGAGAGAAGGAATCTGAGTATATCTTTGTAGATAATATAAAAATGGCAAAACAAGATTGCGAAAGTGGAGAGAGAAGAGGATTATTTTACTATTATTCTCTTCTATTTTCCTTGTTCTTTTAAGGAGAAGAGAGGGGGGACTAAAATGCCCATTTGTGAGTTCATTTTTTTCCTAATGGCAATCAAGGTGGCATGTTGCAACTCCATATGAGCTTGATCTCAACATAAAACTCTAGTAATTATGGAGAAGAGAGAAATCTTAGTGAACTTTAAAAATTTGGCTATAGATTTGTATGTTTGGAAAATTGGTAAAGATGGTTAAGTTAATGGAATCATTTCATGTTGAGTGTGGTAGAGACAAAAACTACATGTATAGATTTTTGGCCCATTTTGGAAATGTATAACCACTCCTATCAAATCGCATCTACAAGCTAGCAAGTGGTCTTAAGGTTTCAAAGGTTTTGATTGCAACAAAATGTCATTGGATGAAAAGTAGGTGATAAGTTTGTTGCATGATGTTAGTTGGCTCAAGATCTTGAAGTGGTTGGGGTGGTTCAAAGATCAAGTTAGAGAATCATATATTTTTAAAGAAAGGCACACACAAACATTTCTTTCTACATTTTGACCATGTTAGTTTACATGTGATGTTTCTAATAAATCCAAAACCACATTAAAAAAACATTAGAAGTGCGTGCATGCGCGCCATGCACATGCACTTGTGTGCACACATATGTCCATGCATGCACACTCACACATGTGCACACGCACGTGAGTGTGCATGCGCGCGCATGCACACACACATAATATAAGAAGTCAAATGATTGATAATCATAAGGACTATGCGGTCAAGCAGCTCAAGCAAGACCTCATGGTTTTAAGATAAAGATGTACTGCAAATTAGAAATTTTGATCTTAGTCCCTCAAAACTATGGTAAAGTAAGAATATTTATAGTTATTGTAGAAACGATAAATGCTATGAAACTCCCATACAAGATTCCACTCACATAAAGGGAAAGTTCACAATATTAGATAAATGAATAATATTAGATACAACAAAAACTTTATTTAGATAAATGAAGATATTATATATAACAAAACCTCAACGCAAGGAATTTAGTGTAAGAACAATGAAGACCTTGGGAATCTTGTATTTTCTCACACTTTTTCACTAGAGTCAAAGTTGAACCATGTGAGAAGTCTACTTTGTTTATCTAAACAATATCTCTTTTACTTTGTAAAACATTGTGTTGCCTCAAGTAATACGTCTTTCAAGTTTCCTAATTTTGATAAGGAAGAAGAGAAACCAAACATGCGTTTATCATCAATGCACAAGAAAGTAGTATTGAAATTATCACATCAAGAGAATATAACGTGTATAAGTTGTCGACAATCACAATGACTACTAATTTTGAAAACCTTGAATTTATAACAATAGAGAGACTTTGCCTATCTTTTGGCTTTTTGTGCATGTTGCAGTGGGATTGTCTTTATCTTTTGTGTCTCCACACTTCCCTTGCTATAAAACAACATTAGCATAATGCTTTACATAATCAACAATATTTGATTTCCCTAGCTTATATGATGGACATAGTGATGTGCATGCTCTTCCCTTGCTATAAAACAACATTAGCATAATGCTTTACATAATCAACAATATTTGATTTCCCTAGCTTATATGATGGACATAGTGATGTGCATGCTCTTCAATTAAGATTTTTTGTTCTTATCTTTCGGCTTTATCCACATAATGCTATGGGACTTTCTTCATACTTTGTGTGTTCACACTTGCTTTGCTACAAAATGAGATAAGCATATGGTTTACATGATCAACACTATTTTGATTACTATTTATTTGGATAATTTATTTTCAAAAGCCTATCCTCTCATAATGCACTCGCATTCAAAGTACAATAAATAGATTTCTATGCAGTAACACATAATTGGGTCTAGTGTAAATTGTGGGATATTCACTTGATTGTGTGAGCTTGCCACTTAGTCAATTTAAAGTAACTTTTTGTGTTGCTATGAGTTTTTTTTTAGTAGGGACAAAATAGAATAGAATGATAGTTTTGCTCAAACCAGTTGTTTGTTTGAAGCTTGGTTTCATTCATGGAGAGAAGAAATATGAAACCCTAGAATAAGAGTACATTTTTTCAAGAAATTCCTATGAATTGTCTTACTTTAGATTTCATTTTGCATAAAATCACATCACTTAATATCCTTAAGAAACACATATTGCAATAGTTTTCCGACATCAATGGTGTAAGAGATGCCAATTTCTCACATGTTTGATGATTGGAAGTCGTGCAAATTAAACATGTATACATTAATATTTTTCTTCTTATACTTCTATCCACCTAGAAGCCTTAGATGTGATGTGGCCTGAGGTGCAAACATCTACATTGTGTTAGACTTATCCTTGGCCCAAATGTTATATATAGTACTAATTTACAATCAAAGCAATGATTCCTTGTGCCTTCACATGAAGGGTTGAGAATGGAACAAGTTACTATCTCATTTGATAGTGTATTGAACAAGGTTACGATCATGTAAAAGGTGCGTGCACTTTTGTTGATGTGCTAGCAATGTGTGTGGGCCTAATACAAGTCACGAGACTAATAGGAGTTGGCATTGCTTTGCTCACTATTGGTGAAAATAACCCCACTAGAGGATGTAGGCAATTGTGAGATTTGAATGGATCAACTGTCTTCATTGCGCCATGTAAGTCTTTCTCAACATTCTCTTATCTCACACTTTTAATATATTGCTTGATTAATATTTGATGATATTTTAAATAGAACTATTAGATACCCATGTAAGGGTGGACATGTAGTCACTAGCCCTTATGGGTGGGCTATTGATCATGGAGATTGGTAACCTTGGGTGACTAGACCTTGTGAACTTCCACTTTAAATTTGTAGATAGTACCACATTTGGTATGTGTAAAGCCTCGTAAGATGACATAATACATGGTGTCCCATAAGGGGTTGGCCTAGCAATTTGCACTTGGGCTCACAAATTACAATCATAAGGTTGTTGGTTGAAGTCTCTTTGAGTGCATCATTAGGTTGGACACATATGTTAACATGGTGTGTTTGTCGAAGTTTGAGCTAATTTCCACTTGAACATTTGGTTGATCCTCCTCCTTAATGAGCCCTTGGTAGGCTCACTAAGGAGGAGGATCCAATGATGATCAAGCTTTGTTATTTATTCAACTTGTGAACTATCCTATTTGCATATACTAAAAATGGTAGTGTGGCTCTTGCTCACTCTCTTGGCTAATATTTGGAGAGGAAGAAACCCCCCTTTCCCCTTTTGGGCATTCAAGTGTACGTGCTTTATCTTGAGAAAGAGAAAAGATATAAGAGATTGATAATGCTTAAAGTTATGCTCATACCAACATGGGTAGTGGTTAAAGTTATGCTCATATTGGAAGGTTAAAAATTGGATTGCAAATGCAAGTCTTAATGCAAATCTTAGGATGAAATAGCTTGATGAGGAATCAATCAACCTTTGGAATGTGGTTAAGGCGATCACAATCAAGGCCATATGGGCAAACCTAGTTATTGTGTGTAAAGGAGTGTGCCTCAAAGATGAAGTTGTTTTTAGTAAGGTCGTTAGATTTTGGCTTAAGAGGAAGTGTCATGTGTTTTAAATAACTCTTAGGCTTCTTAAAAGAGTCAAGCTCTAAGACCCCTTTTGGTGGACGTACCTTTGTTTTGGAGGGTTTGCTTTGTTGGCACCTCTTAAGTAGCTTAGAGTGCACTTGTTACATGTACATATTTTTTGATTGAAATATCAAATAATGCGTGCATTATTTTTTTAAAAATGTTATCCTCGTACCATGTTAGAAAGGACCATTGCGATGCGTTATGAATGGATACCATAGAGATGACACCCATTCATGTGTTGAGTAACCTTTTTTTTCATCGACAAAGGCTTGAAATCTAGGAGATGTTCCCAAGCTTTGAACTCCCAAACCCATGTACACACCCACACTCTCAAACGACTTGGGCTGTACTCCTTGGCATGCGTTGAGTAACTTGATGAATTGAATTTTTGGTGGTTGGTCTCATTGGGCGTGTGGCATGTTACCGAAGGGCTAGGGATCTTGGGCCATGGGATGGGTTATTGTCCTCGGGCATCTCTCAATGGGACGGCCCTCTTGTGAAAAGAGAAGAGGAGGCGGGCCACGGCTCGTGAGTTGCGAGGTTAGAAGAGACAAAATACAGGGGCCGAAAAAAGAAACGTATACCTACACAGCAGGAGCGAGAGCAAGCTCGTTTGCTTGTGTGAGAGGGAGTGTGAGAGAAGCAAAGGCAGAGGGGGAGAGAGAGAGAGGCGCACACGCTCCGAAAGGCCTCTCTCATGTTGGTGTACCTAATGGGTAGTGGTCATGTGCTGCTGATTACTACTCTGGTAATAATCTTATTATTATGCCTTTGGGGGCGCAGCGATGGCGTCCCTCTTCACCACAACCCAAGCTTATCACCTGCGGTGGCTGGGAGATGGTCGCAGAAAAGGACTGGCAACAGTACGTCTACCAGCCTACATGATACTACAGCAGCAGCAGCAGCTGCTGCTGCAGGGGCAGGGAGTGCAGATCACGTAGCGGTTGTAGGGAGCAGCCCGGACGATGCCTCCTCCTCCTCCTCCTCCTCTTCCTCTTCTTCTTCGGGGAATAATGCCTCTTCTTCTTCTTCTTCTTCTTCTTCTTCGTATGAGTACGAGACCCGCTTCTTCACGCAGACCCTGGACCACTTCAGCTTCACACCGGGCTCCTTCCGAACCTTCCAGCAGCGCTACCTCCTCAGCACCCGCCACTGGGGCGGCTCCAAACACCGAGCCCCCATCTTCGTGTACTGCGGTAACGAAGGCGACATCACTTGGTTCGCCCAGAACACTGGCTTCCTCTGGGAAATCGCCCCCCACTTCCAGGCCATGGTGGTCTTCCCCGAGGTCATCCTCCTCTAACCATCACAGTCCTCATCATCCTCTGTCTATATTAAATTAGCATATATCATCATCAGGCCCCAGCTGCACCATCCCCACCTACGTCTCTTTCCCGAACCCTGCAAATCACGATCGGCCAGATTACCTTTACACACAATCTTTCCATGATTTAGCCCGTAAATAAGAATTATATTTATAATGAAACACTGTGACGCGTAAACTTGACGTGATTTAAGCGTCTAAATGATTACTTTAATCAGTTAGTCGTGTATCTTCGTGATTTTAACGGATGAGATAGTGAATAGCTATCAGATATCACGAAATCGATTGGGCGATTTTTTAATTTGGTTCACTATACTTGTCGATTATCGCTTTGCAGCATCGGTATTACGGCGAGTCCGTCCCGGACTTCGCCGCTGAGAAAGAGACCGCAGAGACTTTAGGCTACCTCACATCGACTCAGGCCCTCGCGGATTATGCCGGTCTCATCATCGACCTCAAGAAGAACTTCTCCGCCCAAGAATCGCCTGTGATTGTTTTTGGGGGCTCTTATGGCGGCAGTACGTTATTGTATCAATATAGTACTGCATTTCCAATCTTGATTACGTTTATTGCGCCGTTTCTGATTCTTTTTATTAAAAATGCAACCCCTCTAACTATTACTTCCCAAGCTCTTGGTTGGTGATTATCCAGCTCTCTTCATGCTTTGTTTTTGCCTGTTATCAGTGTTGGCTGCATGGTTCCGTCTCAAGTACCCCCACATAGCCATCGGTGCGCTTGCAGCTTCTGCTCCCATTCTGCAGTTCGATGATCTCGTCCCATGGGACGGCTTTTATAGAATAGTATCGGAAGATTTCAAGGTATCATAGCATCAAATCGGCCGATCTGAAACTGTATTTGAAAAAGCTACTGGCTCTTTTCCCCTTTTTACTTGCTTCCTCTTTTGGAATTAAATTCCATTATGGTCCTTGTGAGCTCCTAGTCTCCTACCTTACCGATGGAGGGAATTCAATTGTGTGCAGAACGCCAGCGAGAGCTGCTTCAACACCATTAAGAGTTCGTGGGATGCATTAGGTGCGGCATACGAGGAAAGTGGAGGTGCGGAAACGATCAAACAAAAGTTCAATTTTTGCAGGTAAGGTCTAGTAATAATAATGCGCAATGCAGAATGCGGACAGACATAGATGGAGGTATTAACATATAAGCAAACAAAAAAAGGGACATTCGGAAAAGCTGGCGACGCCAATTAAAACTGGATGTAAGCCAAGCTATGCATCATCACATCATGATGATGCGACAATATTAATAATAACATAGCAATGATAGCATAATAAGAATACGAATGAGAAAGAATATAAGAGCCAACAATTCTATTCTTCCGTGGCATCATTGCAATAATTCTATCGAGTTTTATTTCATTCCATTATCTGGAAGAAGGGGTTTCCTCAATCATGCTGTCCACATGTGGTGTCTTCTTCTCCTGATGTAATGCAGCAACGTCTCTGCGGACTTGGGGTCGGTGCAAGGATTCCTGTACGCCGCATGGGTTTATATGGCCATGACTGACTATCCTTACCCCACCAATTTCTTGACTCCCTTGCCTGGAAATCCTGTCAAAACGGTACGCTGCTGATGATCATTCTTATTCCTCGTAACAACAGGACCAATACTCTTGGATTTACAATACGATAATACTTAAAGACATTCATAATACTCTTGCATTTATCAATGCTATAATAATACCGTTGTTTCGAGGGCGGTTTCCTACAATAATTAGAGGCGCTGAAAATATACTGCTTATTGGAGGGAAGCTGTTCAATTATTATTGAAAGTTAGTTAAGAAGCGCTATAATTATCGTCGTTAAATTCTTTCCTCTTTTTTACTTGTCAGGCTTGCGAGGCAATGGACTCCTTTCCCGATGGAACAGACATCATCTCCAAGGTTGTGGCTGGGGCCAATGTCTACTATAATACCACAGGGCAAGTCCGGTGCTTTGACTTGGGTAGCGACCCCCATGGCCTGAACTTATGGGGATGGCAGGTCTCTCTCTCTCTCTCTCTCTCTCTCTCTCTCTCTCTCTCTCTCTCGCTCTGTGCCTGTGGAGTCTGGAGTCAGAGTCAGTAACAAAGTGGACTGTGTGGCTCATGTTTCCAAGGAGCCTTGGAAACAGCGACTTCCTCATTGCTTACCCGATCCATACACTGGATTTTCTTTACTAAATCGGTTACTTTTGCATTTCGCTGAAGTTTTCATAAGTAAAATTAAAATGTCAATGATACCATTGAAAATATTCCCACTGTTAGCATCTCACCAGCAAACAAACAGTTATCTCTAAGTCAGTGTCGAGGTTTAGCATCAAGTGAATTGTTCGATCTGATCTCAGAAAGAAAAAACAGAGCTTGATATACTTGGAGAGAAGGCTTTTAGATTTTAAAATGTAGGGTTGCTTTAGGTGTAGCATGAAACAAAGGAAACGGCAAATCTAGAAAAGCCCTGTGAATTGTAAAAGATAAAGGTTTTTTTTTTTAAAATGGGCTCTTATATGTTCTCTCTAAACACTAAGGAGAACATATCAGAACCATGCGCCATAAGCTGTCTCCCTTGGGTAGGCTTTCACGAGTGTGTGACAATAAATCAATAGCCTTAGCTATGTTAGAAAAGCTTAAAGGCCTTTTAGATTTTTGATGGTGTGTAAGTGTAAGTGGCCTTAGAACGTTAGAAAATATTTACATTGCTATATAGGTGCTCCTCGGGGGCTGTTGCCCCAGCATATCGACCCATTCTTGAGCTTCTTGTCGAACTTGTCGGCTAGCATCTCTCCAAGGCCAAAGTCAAGTTGGTCCACCCTTCTGCTTGCAAGTTGCATCTAGACCCTTTGGGCAGACTTTTCTAATATTAATTGGCATGTTGTAATGCACGGTTATAAAACTTAAAAGGCCTTTTTAGTATGAGCGATATACATGTGCGTTGTTTGGTGGGCAGGCGTGCACCGAGATGGTGATGCCCATGACGAGCAACCCGAACAACAGCATGTTCCCACCCTTCAACTTTTCGTTCGAGGAGACCATCGCCAGCTGCACACAGAGCAACGGGGTCAGCCCCAGGCCTCATTGGATCACGCAAGAGTTCGGAGGCCATGTGAGTCCCCCCCCCTCCCCTTGGAAAGCACATATTCATCAGATTCTCCGGGCGTTGCTGCGTACCTACTAGGAAATAACAGCAACAATATAATAATAATAATATACATGTATGTAGATATACATTAAGAGGGAAATAACAACAACAATAATATAAGCTAAGATTCTCTCAAGTAAAAGGCTGACATCCGAATTTTCCAAGCTGATAAAAGAAATCTTTGCTATTTTGGATGTTTTTGGCAGGATATTCACACAGTACTCAAGCGCTTTGGCAGCAACATCATCTTCTCGAATGGATTGCTGGATCCTTGGAGCAACGGAGGGTAAGAATTAAAACCTCTTCTCCCTTGTCTTTTTTCTGTTCTTTTTCCGCGATTTCCTATTTCTTGTTTTGAAGGGCAAAATGCAATTTCTCTGTCCAATTACAAGCGAACTAAATGTCGTTTTTATTCTTATTTTTAAGAATATCATTGGGAATGTTTTTTGTGATCTCGGGGTCAAAAGACCCTCAGGCCTCATCATTCCTATCCCTTTGAGTTTCGAAAAATCTTTTAATCATAGAATTAGAAGAGCCACAAAGACGACGAGAAAAGATGCTCCTCCACGAAGGAAAAAACAAAGCTTGTGTCCCCTTGTCACCGAAGAGCAAGCATATCATAAAAAATTATGTCTTTAGAGTGGATTCGATACCCACATTCTATCAAATATTAAGGTAAAGGACATCTAAATTCTAATTGACAAGATATATTTTTGGGCGAATTTGCATTTTGCATCTGATCCGAAACTTGGGAATCTCTCTACTTTTAATTTCGAAGTATTAAGTACGTATCGATCATCGAAATAAAATTAGAGCTTCCAAGGAAAAGTCATGTAGCAGAAAGACATGTGGCAACTACTACCAGTAACCAGAGTAGTTGCAAGGGTGATTAAGAGAGGAGAGGGTTTATATAGATTTGAATATATAGTTCGTGGGCGATGCCTAGAAGAAATGAAGGCTTCTGATAGGGAAAATTTCAATATTGAAAGTACAATCGAAAAATACAATCTCAGGGCTAAGGAGAAGGGGTGAAGGAGTCTAGGCTCTACTATCAAGTTTTTCATTGTTAAAATATAATATAATGTAACTTGGGGTTCTTCCAAGGTAGTAATCCATCCACTTATCGGCAAGTAATTTTTAGAGGGGCACCTAAACAAGATTCTCCGCGTTTCCTTTTTCTTCTTGTGTCACATTACTAGGCCCACTTGTTTGAGAGATGGTCCCTCTGCCCTAGTTAGTGCATGAGGCTTCAAATCTAGTGATGATGGTATTGCTTTTGACATACACGTCTTCGCATGCCATACACTAACTAGGTCGGAACTCACCGAACCTTTGAGTCCTTAGTCTTTGTTTTTCGGAGTTCAAGCTTGAATTGTGTAGACAACTATAACCGTGTCCCCGAGGCATTCGTGAAAATGATTTTACGTAGACAAGCTGGTTGTGATACATGGTTTGAAATTGCAATTTAGGTTTGATCTACTTGCCAGTAAAAAGCAGCGTAGCTCTCTAACTTGATTGACTTTCTAGTCTGAGTAGTTCCTTACGGGAGCTAAATTTAATTTGCTTAGTTGCTTAGGGGAGCTAAAATTCGTTGTACGGCAACGTCACTCCGATGACCAAAGATAGAAGCGCTTTCTAACATGGTAAAGTAAATGGCGCTCCTAGACTAAGCATTCTCCTAAATCCGTTGGAGTAGATTGTGGAAGGAATCAATATGTTGAAGGGTCACAATTTGTAAGGACATTTTTTGGGGAGGTACAACACATGATATGACTCCTCGTGGGTATGAAAGGGAATGCAACTTTACTGTGCATGCGTCCAAACATAAGCATCTTGTGCTTCAGCTCTCACCATCAAAGGATGTGAAGAATGTCGATTCATTATTGGAGGGTCCAAAGGCTTGCAGCTATTTATAGCGAGTAAATTTAGGTTGAGCGGGTTACTCTAAGTAAGATCATTTGAAATTGTTCTGGTGGGACAACTTACTAGCTTAACTGGTTTTGTAGGCATTTTGTGGAACTTAATGGTTTTGCAATAATGATTTTTTGGAGGATTTCTGAGCACAGTTAG
This sequence comes from Lygodium microphyllum, assembly GCF_053477565.2. Taxonomy (NCBI): domain Eukaryota; kingdom Viridiplantae; phylum Streptophyta; class Polypodiopsida; order Schizaeales; family Lygodiaceae; genus Lygodium; species Lygodium microphyllum. Next base: position 126,269,266 of record NC_141146.1, read on the forward strand.
GGAAGGATCCAGGAGCTTAGATGTAGCTGGTGCTAATATCAGGATTGTATCTGAGACATGCTATTGTTTTGATTTGGGTTTGCAGGGTGCTGGAGAGTATATCTAGCAGCGTTGTAGCGTTGGTGACAGCCCAAGGTAAGAAAAAGGGAAAAAGAGGGGAAGTTCGGTCCAGTCTTGACGCTGCATTTTGCTTTTGTTTCTGAAGGGTAGGCAGGTTTCGTTCTCACCTTTTTGTTACCTGCTTTTCTTTGAGGATAGTCCTCTTCCTTTCTACATCTGTAGGCCTAGGAGGCTATAAGTCTGTGCTCGCGCGCGTGTGTGTGTAAGCTTTTTGGCTGTGTGGGGGTAGATCTGCAATCTTTATTTGAGGGAAGGAAACCTGCGATCTAAATTTATTCGAGGGAAGGAAACCTCCAAACGAAAGATAACACGCACACACACTCTCTCGCGTGTCTGGAGGTAACCGCTGTCCTCAAGTGCAGCTTCCATGTCTCTCGTGTCTGCCAACTCACAATACAAAGAAAAAAGAAGTGGGCAGGGGGAAGAAAAAGGGAGAAATGTATGTTTGCCCTCTCATGTGGTTTTTATAAGTCGGGCAAAAACAATACATTATAATTCAGGTGCCCACCATTTGGACCTGCGGGCATCCACGAAGGACGACCCAGATTGGCTGGTCGACCAAAGGCGCGAGGAGCTGAAGCACATCTCGCGCTGGCTGCACCTCTACTACGCCGACTTCCGGGCCTCACGCCGACACCCTTAATCAACGTACGTTGGACTCCCAGAACCAGAACACCGAAAAAAAGCAAGAGGAAACTCCATTATAAAATGTCGCATTATTTTCCTGTTACTTCATTCAATCACACACAGTATACCATCCCAAACACGAACACACGCAAAAGATCATGAATCTATGCGCGCGCTCTCGCCATTCTGCACACACAATTGTTCATTATCACTCAAATACCCCTTTCTTTGCATTCCGTCCACCGCCCTCCTCTCTCTCACTCATCGATAGCCGCCTTGTATCGACCGTCTCTCCATTTACTCGGCATCTCATTGGCCCTCCTCCTTTCCTCTTTGTACAAGGTGACAACTCAGCACCAGTCTCCCAATTTTTGACGTTTATACAGCAACTTTTGTTTTTATTTGGAGGAAAGTTGCCGCTTTCTCAGGCTAGCCACCCTTGTAGATCGCACCTTGCTGGCCTATCCTTCACGTTCGCAATCGTACCAAAGAGAGGTAATCGTTCGTTCAACAAAAGGGAAAGAGAAGAAGAGACACCAAAAGCTAAACACCTCACATGACTCAAACTACAAGTGACTTTAAGATTAGACGTATACCTGGAATCACTTCATCCACAAAACGTTTCATCGGGTGGGCTTCCCTTTGTAGAGGCCCCTCGGGAAAGGTTGGATTCTAATGGAGAAGGTGAAAAAGTGAAGTGTAGATGCAAAGTTCCACTCGCATGCACTCTAGCTCCTGCATTGGCCAAGGGTAAAAGAAAAATAAATCAATGAGGATTCTTGCCAATCTTCTTTGAGGTTTGTGGCAAGGTGGTTGAAGAGGCCGATGACGTGTGTAGCCACTTTGCAACTGCCTTTCAATGTGGCTCTTGCTCGAGGGATCCATGGTACCAAGCTGTTGAACGAATAAAAAGAGTACGTATAGGATAATCAACCATTTTCAAAGGGAAAACTTGTTAGTTGAAAGATTTCATAAATATAGTAACATGATTTTTGTTTAAGATGGTTAAGCTTATAGTAACTAAGTATAACACCTACTCAACATCTAGTAATGGAGTCAAAGTTTATATTCTTTGTTGGATTAGAATTTCTATCTCTCGATGCTATCACAAAAAGAGTGACATTGAGATTTAAAGGCAATAGTTGATAGTTTATCCTTGAAGTTATTGTTTAGTGCTACTAAAACTCTACAACATTATGATTCACAATGGGTGGGAGCATGAATAAATAAGATTCAATTAATAGAACGTGTCAATACAACATTTAGATATGTGGCATCAACCCATTGATCATCTCCATGTTGATTGAGGGAGTGAAGAGAGAGTGTTGGCACTAGGCATTAAAGCATTGAGGAGAACATTACATACTGGATCCCTTTTATTGAAAATTTTGAGCCACTTGTCCTATTAAATGTTCTAGATTTTCGCCAACTAATTATTTTTGTGATTATTTAGAGCTAGAGAAATGTGATAATTACATGGAGATTCCTTGTGGCTTAACACCCCCTTTTCTGCCTAGGAAAGGTAATCAAAGAGAGTGAAAACAAGGATGTGGGAGTCATGGACCCAAGAGGCCCCATCCAAATGAGACCAAGGCATTGAGTCAAGGTTGTCATGTATGAAAGACTACCTTGGACATACCTAGATTACAAAGGTGATTAATTTCTTTTAAATCACATGGGAGGTTTTTGAGTGAATTTAGAACATTTAACCAAGGGCGCTCTCCATGGAGTAGGGCCTACAATCTAGTCATGAAGAGAATTGAGAGGTGGGAGAAGAGAGTGCAAAAGAGAGAGAAAAGAGGAGAGAATGAGTGATGAGGAGAGAGAAATATTAGAAAGGTAGGAGAGAAGAGAGAAAAGCCATGAAAGTTGTGAACAAGAAGGTGAGATGAGAGTTAGTAATTGTATTATTTGCAAAAGTGATCAAAATTATACGTCTGACACCTTTTACACTTGTGTTAGTGTGACAAGTATTATTAATAAAACTATCTCAAGTAATATGTCTTCCCAGCTTTTTACAATACATCCCTTTCCGGAAGTTTTTGCCAAAAAAAAAATAGTACTACTTTGTTTTTAGCTATACCAATGATTGAAAATGAATTTTAAAAATGAAATATTTTGATTGAAATGGAGACACAAAGAGAAGCCTTTTCCATATACAAAATATAGATATCTTCATTAAAAAAGGATTTGAGCCTTTCGATCTTCAAGAAAAAGTCCATATAGTGAAATTTAGATGGCTTGTTAGAAGGATAGGCCTTGCAAGTTGAAAACTATCATAACTCCTATTAGAATAATCCAAATGGGCAGTGCCACATATTTCAACATAGTTATTGAAGAGTACTTTGGTCCCATGTAGGTGGCACTTTTTTGAACATTAGGTAGAGTAAAAAATATTCTAAAATAATATATTGCTCTCTAGGCCATGTTTGTACCATACTGAGCTAATCTACAGCTATGCTTTAGCCACCACTAATGCATTATGTAAGTGTGGAAACTCATCCAAAATAGATTCAAGCCTCCAAGAAGACTCCCCTAGTGGGAAACCTCTCCATTCGATCAAGTACTTAGTGATAGATTAGGAGCAAAGCTTCTTCTCATGATGGCCTATGATATCCTCAAGGATGTACTAAATACGACCTTCTGCATCAATGGGAGATAGCTAATCAATTGTATCCACCTGGGTGCCATAAAATGGTTTGACCTAACTGGCATGGAACACATTATGAATCTTAGTGAAAGAGAGTAGTTTCAATCTATATGTCAAGTCTCTGATACACTTCAAGTTCGTGTAGGGTCCATAAAATCTATGAGCAAGTTTGTTACTGGAACGATCTTTCACTGTAGAGTAACAAGACTTGGGTATGTTCAGTAAGACTAGTTCTCATTCCTAGAACTCCAAAGGGCATCTCTTCTCATTAGTATACATCTTAATTTGGACTTGGACTTTCTTAAGATTCACCTTGTACTACTAAAAAAGGGTGTACATCCTTTCCAGTTCTTCTTTCCTATGAGGTTTTATATTCTCACTAAAAATGATTGTGGATAATGGCACTTTGTAACCATACAAAACCTCAAAGGGTGAAACCCCAATACTAGCATGGATGGAGTTATTATATGTAGACTTAGCCAAATGCAACTATGAATCCCATGCATGTTACATATCATGACAGAAATGGTGAAGATAAGTCTCCAACCACTTATTTACCCTTTCTATCTAGCCATTAGTCTATGGATGATAGGTTGTAGAGAGGGAGTCAACTTAGTACCCATGGAGCTGAATGCTGCCTACTAAAAGTTACTTGTAAACTTTGTATCCCTATCATGCACAATCACGTGTGTTCTATAGCTCTTCAATCCAATCATTGTGTATCTTAGTCATAGTTGAGACCTTGTATGCCCACATCCTTGAAGAGAATAAGCTACTATATTACCTTGCCCCATATATGAGTGATGTCAAAATTGTAATTTTATAGGGTAGCCACTCACCTGCACTGCTTAGGAGTGAGATTTTTTTGGGTAGGGAATTACTTTAGGACCTAGTGATCACTCTGGACTCTAAACCAGCTGCCACACAAAGAATGGTACCACTTCTTTATCATATGAAGAATAATCAATATCTCTTGGTCATCGATATTCATAGCCATCTCTTTATCCATGATCTTGCAACTCTCAAATGCAATGACTCCATGCTCCTTTAACAATATAGTCCCTATGCCAAGGCCACTAGCATCACATTGTATGGTAAACTCTCTAGAGAAATTTTGGCACAAAAATAGGAATAGAAATATGAAGTGCCTTTAACTAGTTGAAGTTGCTATCTATGAGGGCATCCCAAAAGAAAACTTTATTCTTCAACCTGTCAATCAAAGGAGCTGCTACAGTCACATAATGTTTTATAAACCTATGGTAGAATGATGATAGACTAAGAAATCCTCTAAGAGAAGTAATAGAAATAGGTGTTGGCCAATCTTTGACACACTGCACCTTCTTAGGATCAACTTGTATCCCTTTCTCACTAACAATGTGTCCTAATTACACCTTTGTCTGCATGAATGAACACTTTTTCTCCTTAGCAAAGAGTCTGTGGTGCCTCAATGTCAAGATTGTGGGAGAGAAGGAAGGAGTCTCGCTTGAAGCTTTCTTGCTTGCACAATGGGGGAAGACACACAAGGGTGGAGGCTGAAAACAGTTTTCCTCTTCTTAGTTGTGTAAGCCAAAAGAACTCCAGTACAAAGAAATAGAAGAACCCTATATATGGGTCTCAAACCAAACTCAACTAACTAAGGTGGCATACTAACTGAGCCACGTACTAGAGTAGATAAGGATAGCTATCATGTAGCTATTATTCATGGGCGGTGTACCAACCGCGTCTGCAACTGACAAGTCGGTGACATAAATACACAACGGTCACCCTGGCGTATCACGAGTGGAGCTCGATATCTCAATACTCCCCCTCGAGCTCAATCCCAATTCTTGCACACCAAGCAGGTCTCTGAACTTGCGCAGCTTCTCTACGCCCAATGCCTTCGTGAATATGTCAGCTACCTGATCCTCTGTGCTGACATAAACTAGATCAATAAGACCTAGTAAAACCCTCTCTCGCACATAGTGATAATGCACCTCAATGTGCTTTGTTCTAGCATGATAGACTGGGTTATTGGCCAAGTGTATACTACTCATGTTGTCACAATAAATGACAACTGGTCCATCTGTAGACTGATGCATATCATAAAGTAGCTTATGCAACCAAGCTACCTCACATGCAGCCATTGCTGCACCCCTGTACTCAGCCTCTGTGCTTGACAAGGCAACTGTAGGCTGTTTCTTGCTGCTCCAAGTGACTGCAGCACTCCCAAAAGAAAACACATATCCACTGGTAGATCGTCTATCAGAAATACTACCAGCCCAATCAGCATCAGTGTATCCATGCAACTGTATTTGAACCCCAGTCTCATAAAATAGTCCATACTGCAATGTGGACTTCACATACCTGAGTATGCGTCTAGCCGCATCCAAATGTGGTTTCCTTGGAGCCTGCATAAACTGACTTACCAATCCAACAGCATAGCTCAAATCTGGCCTGGTAATAGTCATATAAATCAAACTTCCTACTATGCGTCTGTACATAGTAGGGTCTTCTAGAAGCTCACCTGCATTTGTGCTCAGCTTCACATTCTGCTCCAAAGGAACTGAAATAGGCTTACAACCTGTCATCCCATATTTGGACAGCATGTCCAATCCATACTGCCTCTGCAAGAGCTGTATCCCACTTGGTGATCTAATCACCTCAATGCCCAAGAAATAACGCAGCTCTCCCAAATCCTTCATCTCAAACTTCTGCTTCAATAGCATTTTCACATGAAGGATATCTTCATCACTGTCACCTGTCATAATCAAATCATCAACATAAATGACAAGTAGCATAATACCTTTCTCTATTTTTCTCACATAAAGTGAGAAATCTGCCTTGGAAATCTGAAAGCCAATAGTGACAAGATACTGTCCTATCTTGTCAGGCCATGCTCTAGGTGCTTGCTTCAAGCCATACAAGGCTTTCTTCAACCTACAAACAAACTCAGGATGAACAGCATGCACATAACCTGGTGGCTGCTCCATATAGACCTCTTCTTGCAAATCACCATGCAAGAAGGCATTCTTTACATCCATCTGATGTAAAGACCATCCCTTTGATGCAGCCATAGCAATGACTGCTCTTACAGTTGCCATCCTTGCAACTGGACTGAATGTTTCTTCATAGTCAATGCCATATGTTTGTGCATACCCCTTGACTACTAATCTTGCCTTGTATCTGTTCACAGAACCATCTGCATTGTGCTTCACCTTATAAACCCACTTACATCCAATTGCATTCTTACCTTTAGGCAAAGGTACTAACTCCCATGTAGCATTTGCTTCCAAGGCATCCATTTCTTCATCCATGGCTTTCTCCATATAGACCTCTTCTTGCAAATCACCATGCAAGAAGGCATTCTTTACATCCATCTGATGTAAAGACCATCCCTTTGATGTAGCCATAGCAATGACTGCTCTTACAGTTGCCACCCTTGCAACTGGACTGAATGTTTCTTCATAGTCAATGCCATATGTTTGTGCATACCCCTTGACTACTAATCTTGCCTTGTATCTGTTCACAGAACCATCTGCATTGTGCTTCACCTTATAAACCCACTTACAGCCAATTGCATTCTTACCTTTAGGCAAAGGTACTAACTCCCATGTAGCATTTGCTTCCAAGGCATCCATTTCTTCATCCATGGCTTTCTCCCATTTTTCTTTTCCCATGGCTTGCTCAAAAGATGTGGGTTCTGGTTCCTGTATCACTTTGACTATATATGCATAGTGAATGGCTGTAAATCCATCATATTTCAGTCTATCCACAGGATACCTAGCTCTCGTAGACCTGCACAAAGTAGGTTCACTCCCAGGTGCTCTCAAAACATCCCTGGTCTTCCTTACTCCAGGTGTAACAATAGAAGGAATACCCAACTCATCATCAATGCTCTGTTCTGAGCCACTGGATTCACCATCCACATAAGAGTGACCTGCATTCATATCAAACATGGGCTGATCAACCTTCTCTTTTCCTTTTCGTGATACCTGCATACCACTATCTGCATTGCTTTGAGAAGATTCTCCTGATCTCAATCTGCCTGTCCATGGCGAAGAATGTGAACCACTGCTAGAGGACGCTCCAGGTCCACTAATATTTTGTGACTGCTGCTGTGAATTCTGTGCAGCATTACCATTTTGTGCATCTACATCATCAATCACATTTACTGGTTTATACCAGCTACTCATCTCATCAATCACATCCAACGTAAACATTCTGCCATTCTTCTTTCCTTTTGCTATCAAGCGACCTTTATTTTTCATATCCTCAACAAAGCATCCATGAGGATTAAATCTAACCTGCAAGCCCTACTCAACCATTTGACCGACAGAAACCAGATTCTTGGTGATATTCGGGACATGAAATACATCGGACAGGTATTTCTTTTTCCCATCCTGCATAGACAAGGAAATTTTTCCAATCTGCACAATAGGATGTCACTACAAGGGACTGGGGCAATAGCGACGCCGATTAGCGACGGCGTTTATCGGCGTCGCTATTGGCGTCGCTATATGCGTCGCTATACGCGTCGCTATATAGCGACGCCGCAGGGAAAAAAAAGCGCGGCCGAAACCAGAGCGCCGTTTTCATTTTGTTTTCTTCGCCTTTTGAGAGCGAGAGCGAGGGAGAGAGCCAAGGCTTTGTGAAAGAAGAGGAGGAAGAGACTTGTTGCCGCCGCCGCCGCCACCGCCACCGTCGTTGTTCGCGAAGGAGAGGAGGAGCCCTCGTTGCAAAGAGAAGCCGCCCACGCTCGCCATATCTCATTGGTGAGTCTCCCTCTCTCTTTCTTTTACTTGTTGAAGGTTTAAATCGTTCTCTTTTGTTTATTTAGGAGAGGAAAAGAAAGAGAAGGAGAGGGAGAGGGAGAGAGAGGGAGAGAAAGAGAGGGAGAGGGAGAGAAAGAGAGTGAGAGTGCATTCTCTCTCTCTCTCTCTCCCTTTTGCTTGTTTAATGTTTAAATTACTTTCTTCTTTGCTTGTTTAGGAGAGGAAACGAGAGAGTAAGAGAGAAAGAGAGGGAGAAGGAGAGGGAAAGGGAAAGAAAGAGAAAGAGAAATAGAGGGAGAGGGAGAGGGAGGGGGAGGAAATAGGAGAGGGAGAGAAAGAAAAAGAGAGGGAGAAGGAGGGAGAGTGCATTCTCTCTCTCCCTCCCTCTCCCTTTTGCTTGTTTAATGTTTGAATCACTTTATTTTTTTCTTGTTTAGGAGAGGAAATGAGAGAGAAAGAGAGTGAGAGGGATAGGAAGGGGAAGGAAATGAGAGAGGGATAGAAAGAGAAAGAGAGGGAGAGTGCATTGTATCTCTCCCTCTCCCTTTTGCTTGGAGGATGTTTAAATCACTTTATTTTTTGCTTGTTTAGGAAATGAGAGAGAAAGAGAGATAGAGAGGGAGAGGGAGAAAAAGAGAGGGAGAGGGAGAGGGAGAGGGAGGGGGAGGGGAAGGAAATGAGAGAGGGAGAGAAAGAGGGAGGGGGAGGGAGAGGGAGCGAGGGAGCGAGGGAGAGGGAGAGGGAGAAAGAGGGAGAAAGAGGGAGGGAGAGGGAGAGGGAGGAAATGAGAGAGGGAGAGAAAGAGAACGAGAGGGTGAGGGAGAGGGTGAGAGAAAGAGAGGGAGAGGGTGAGGGAGAGGGAGAGGGAGAGGGAAGGGAATGAAATTTAAGATAATATACGTATCGATAATGGTATGCAATGTGCTTTGCATACGGCCACGTACTTCATCAAAATTAACCCAAAATTATTGTTATAGAAGTGGAGATCCCTTAAATTGAGTATAGGATAATTTCTCTCAGGTCTTATGACTATGAGTAGAATTGATTGAAATAAATTTTATTACTATAGTTGTAAAATTTCATAGATGGCGCGCATTAATTTTAAAATGGATTACTTATACTCAAAGCCGAGATATAACAAAAAATTATCTACCGGGACAAACAAATCGTTGAGCATGATACAAGGCCGAGATATAACATCGGAAAATCTCTCGACTACTATATCCATGCATGTATCAACGACTGCATATTGTTTCGAGATGAATACGAGACTATGGAGACATGTCCAAAGTGTGGTGCTCACAGGTATCGACAGGACTTGCAAGGGCAGACCATCCCTCAAAAAGTCCTCAGACACTTTCCGCTCATCCCCCGCATAAACCACATGTTTCGCACGTCTGCCATGGCAAGCTTGACAACGTGGCATGTGCAGAATAGGTCTACGGATGGAGTGCAACGAATATCAGCAGATTCGCGCGCATGGAGCCACATTGACTCTACCTTCCCAGGCTTTGCGCGAGAGCCAAGGAATCTTCGGCTCGGTCTCGCCATGGATGGTGTGAACCCATTCGGTCTGCGCTCGACTTCTTACAGTGTGTGGCCTATAGTGCTTGTCAACTACAACATTCCTCCATGGCTTTCTACGAAGAAAGGACATCTCATCCTTAGCTTGCTCGTCCCGGGCCGCTACAAAGTAAAAAATATGGACGTGTATCTTCGTCCATTAGTCGATGAGCTTAAGATTTTGTGGGAGGAGGGGGTCACGGTGCAAGATATGAGCAGGCGCGATGGTCGGCGGTCAGCCAACATTCGAGCCATTCTCATGTGGACGATGCATGACTTTCCGGGATTGGGAGAGTGCTCAGGTGAGCAGACATTTGTTCACGCCGGTAATATCTATATTTTATTTCATTCAATCAAGTATTCACTAGGTCGTGGATCGCCTTGCAGGTCTCGTTACCTCAGGTTATCATGCATGTCCATTGTGTGGGCCACAGTTAGACTCCCGAAGGTCACGAACCATGAAGAAGATGGTATATCAAGGACACGCCACTTTCTTGCCGGAGGATCATGAACTCAGGGAAGGTTTTCTTGGACGACCTCCAGCACGTATGAACGCTGCAAGCTGGTACGAGCTGAAAATGGTAAACCCGGAATCACATCCAAATGGAATGCGACGGTTCTCAGTTTTCTACGAGTTGCCATATTGGACCCACTTACAGGTCAACCACTTGTTGGATCCCATGCATATTTTCAAAAATGTGGGCAGCTTGCTATGGGACCACATCACAGGAAAGAGAGACACTATAGGGTCACGAATGGATTTAAAGGAGGTAGGTAAGATGGAGGCGCTTTGGCCGCAGTCGAGTGCTGAAGGGGGAGTGCAGCTTCCTCGCGCTCCCTGGGTTTTGTCTACCAAAGAAGAGCGCATTGTGAAGCAAGTAATCAAGTCTATCCGCACTCCGACGGGTATGATGCGTTCTCTCAGGTCCGCATTTTCTAAAGATGACCAAATGTCTGGGCTAAAATCCCATGATTGGCATAAGATATGTCAGGTTTGTGAACAGAATGGATTTTAATAAGCGTGGACATTTTGACATTTGAAAAGTGACCATTATTCTTAATGCTTTCTCATTTGTGGCAGTTTGTCCTACCGATCGCGATCGCGGGATGCCTAACTCCAGAAATTCGTGGGGCCATTTACAAGCTGTCGACTTTGGTGCAATGGATCTCACAGAAAGAGATTAAGACGTCCTCTATTGAATCCGCAAGGCGGGGAGCAGTTGAGACGGTCTGTCTCTTTGAGAAATACCTGCCCACTAGCATGCTCACGATACAAGTTCACCTTCTTGTGCATCTTGTGGACGAAGTGGAGATTGCCGGACCTGTCCATACGCGATGGATGTTCTTTCTGGAGCGCTTCATGAAAACCCTGAAAGGCTTTGTGCGACAACGAGCTCGTCCGGAAGGTAGCATGGCGGAGGGTTGGTTGGTGTCAGAGGCATTAGTGCATATCTCACAATGGCTACCAACGGTGGAACCAGACAATGAAATGCTATGGACGCTCAAGGACGATGACAGGCTGACTGGAGATGTGGTGGTTGGAAATGGGGTAGAAAAAAGAATGGATGCCTCAATGGAAGAGAAAGTGAATCGCTTTTGTATGTTGCACCATGCCTCCATGGAGACGTGGCTCGCCAAGTACCAGATTGCAAGGCAAGATCGAGAGGAAGCGCGAGCTGAATTCCGACGCAGTACGCGTCACCGACCGATTCGATATCCCGAAGGCATGGAGGAGATGCCGCGGTTTATGTCAACACGATGGTTGCATGGAGCCTTGATCGCAGCATCCAGCGAAGGGGCAGAGGTCTCAATGGAGGAGTGGGAGTTCTCGAGGGGATGTAGTCCAAAGGTAATGAGGGGTTTAGAATGTGTCGTATCTGAATTTGTTTGCTACATCTAATTTGAGTGTTTCAATGTGCAGTACAAAATATATAGTGCAGCGTGGTCGCGCGGACGGCATTTTCGGGTGGAGCGTATTGACAAAATGCGCTCCACAATGGACTGTGGTGTCATGGCAAGGTTTGAGCAAGAGAGCCGGCGACGAGCAACGGATCCGAACACGGTTGTGGATGAGATGGAGTATTTTGGGAATTTGCAAAGTATTATTACGGTGGATTACCGTAGCTTCTCCATGATAATATTCGATGTGCAGTGATTCAAAGTGGTACTTGGAGGAGCTGGCGCAACGGTTCGACGAGGTCCATCTGGATTTCTCGAAATAGATTCCGAAAAAAAATGGATGGATTTGCGCGACACCTTTGTGTTGCCGGCACATTGTGAACAGGTAATCTTCTAGTCATTTGCTTGCTAATTGTAATACGACATGCTTTATGTCACAATGGTTTGAAGACGGTTTGTAAGTGTTTGTGAACAGGTAATCTTCTATCCAAATCCCCGACAACCTCGATGGTGGTATGTTATACCTTCAACTCCTAGAGGTGCGAGAGTATACGATCAAAGCGATGTTCCAGGCATAGATGAAGAATATATGCAAATAGAGGGATCGAAATTACAAGGGGTGGAGGCCACCGCAAGCTTGGAGCCCGCATCGGCTAACAATGATGGAAATACAGAAGTCGTAGAATTTTTTGAGAACGAGGCAGACTCGTTCTTTTGTGGTGACATGTCTATCGACCTTCCAGTGTATGCAGAGTTATGTCAGGAGATTAACATGGGACCATAGAATACTTCATTCTTGGAGAATTGTATTACTCAATTCGTTGTTTAGATCTTCCATAAAGGTAGATAAGATATGCATTTTAAGATGGATTTTTCAAAAATGATTTATATTAATGCACTTTGTATAGTTTCAATTGATTATTCTAACATTATTTTTTATCTCTGCAGGTATCTTTATTTTCAGGATGAGTCGAGGGATGAGCGATGAGGAGTTTCAGGAGATGATGGCACGTATGTCTCCAGATCAGCTCGCGAGATTCAGAGAGATAGCAGATCAGGAGCTGTCTCGTTCTTCGTCAGGGCGCTCTGCTAGATCAGCTTCAGTGCGATCAGATGCTTCAGCTTCGAGCAGACGATCTCGACGCTCGCGACTTGGGCCAGAGGGAGGGACTGCGACTGCAGGAGGATCAGGGGGGTGCTGCTGTGGAGACACGGACGCGGTGTCTCCGTCTCGTCGTTCAGCTAGAGCTCGGTCACCTCCAGGATTTGTCACACCTGTGGGGACGTCCACTCCAGTTACTCCGGCTTTTGCGCAGCCGTCGGCAGATGTCACGCCTTTTGGTGGCACTCCTTTTGGTGGCACCCCCTCTGGTGGCACTCCTTTTGGTGGCACCCCCTCTGGTGGCACCCCTTTCAGTGGCACTCCGGGAGAGGGTACCCCCGTCGGTACACCGGATGTTCAGGGGTCTCCTGGATATGCCCAGGAGCGTGGACGGAGATGGGAGAGGGCCCATACGAGGCACACTCCTAGGGATTATGGATACCTAGTGGATGGCAGGTCAGGAGCTATCATCATGAATGATGAGGGGAGGAGGGTGATAGCTCGCATGAGGGAGTTGTGCCAACAAGTTTTTCGGCACAACGTCCTGGATCATTGGAGGAACATACCGGAGGGGAGCAAGGAGTACATAGTAGCATCCTTGCATGAGGAGTTCCCGGTGCCAGCCGCAGTGGATAGATTCTCTACGGGCTGGATGATGGATTGCATGCGTGCATACATGTCACATAGACGATCCGACGCACGCAAGGCAATCAAGAGTGGGGCTCCAAAGCCCGAGTGGTTAGATGCAGAGGACTGGCGCCGACTGAGGGAGGAGGCTACAAATTCGCCAGGACGTTGGAGTCAGCAGCGGGAGGCGGCGAGGGCACGAATCGAGGCCGGATCGGTACATCATCTTGGGAGTGGCGGCCACAGGACATATTTGGAGGACTTTGTAAGTTTCTCTTTTGTTTTGCTTATTTGTTTTTTTGAGATATTATTTGTACTGACAATCATATTTCTAACAGTTAGCATTTTGTTTTCTTTGCAGCACTCCATTACAAATCGTGATCCGCAAGGCCTTGAGACTCAATATGCAGAGAGGCACGGTCTCAGATCATTGATCGACCGATTGTACAGACGCGGCGGCCCAGTAAGTCTCTCATCTTTCATATCCGTAGTTACCATGAGATATTTGAATGCATTATTGTATGGTGGATTGATATGTTGTTTCTTTTTCTGCAGAATCCGTTTGATGCTCCTTTGCAGAGGGACGAGCTTTCGGGGGACGATGATTTGTAGCTCGCCCTCGGATCCTTAGCGCTCACATACCTTTAGTTTTTAGTCGCCCGATCTATGTAAACATTTTCTATGTATTAGTGATATTGTTTTATGATTGTACCAATCGCATTTTATGCGATATCATGTATTTATTTCATCTATCAGTTTTATGATTTCAGTATAGATTCTTTTTGTTTGCAAACGCTTTGTATGCAGCAGTGCAGAAACTATTTTGTATGGCTCTCATACAGCACACAGTGCTATATGTGGCAGGGCAGCTTGCTGCCCTGCCACAAAATTTTTTTTTCCTCTGTTACCGTCGCTATTTGCGTCGCAAATTTACTGCAGACGTCGCTATTGTCGTCGCTATCAGCGTCGCAAATTCTCTGCAACCGTCGCTATATGCGTCGCTATTTGCGTCGCTATATGCGTCGCATTTGCGACGCATATAGCGACGCAAATAGCGACGCATATAGCGACGCAAATAGCGACGATTCCATGGCGTCGTCAATAACGACGCTTTTTCCGACGACGGGGGCAAATTTTGTTGTTTGTATTTTCGTCGCTTTAAACGTCGCTATAAGGTCTATATCTTGTAGTGTGTGCAATATCATCACCAGTCTCCACAAATCCTGGTTTTTCCATTTTCCTTGCATCCTCCATCCATTCTGCATGACCTGTCATGTGGTTTGATGCACCTGAGTCAACATACCATACATCATTACTTTCTTCTGCACTTGTCACAGAATTGTTCATGTACTGCACCATGAACAAATGCTCATTTTTGTCATCACCCTGTCTGCTAGAAGATGCATAATTCCCTTGTTGCAGTTTTCCATTCATGATGTCATTCTGCTTTTTATAGCAATCTTTAGCCATATGACCCATTTTACCACAGTAGTAGCATTCAACATTACTGTTTGCATTTTGACCTCTTTGCCATCCACCACGACCTCTTTGGCTCCCCCTGCCTCTAGAGTTACCACGTCCTCCTCCATAGGACTAGTTTTCTTGAGTTTGCTGCATATTCTGATTTCTACCACGGCCTCCAAATCGGCCTCCTCTACCTCTTCCTCTACCTCTTCCAGCATTTGAGTAGAAGACAGCTTCTTTTGAAGTTCCTCCTGAAGAAGATGCACCACCATTTCTTTGCTCCTAAGAAATTAGAAGAGCAATCAGCTCCTCAAAATCAAGAAATCTTTCACGAACTGAAATGGATGTCCGAAACTGTGCATAATCCTTTCCTGGACCATTCAAGGTTACAGAAACTAAATCATCATCTTCCACTGGCGACCCGATGGAAGCAAGTGCATCTGCAATCTTCTTCACCTTCATGTGGTAGTCATTGATGCTCATATTTTCTCTTTGCACATTATGCAACTCTTGCTTGAGCTGCATTTTCCTGGCTTGCGTATTTGTGCTATACATTTTTGACAAAGTATCCCATGCCTCCTTTGGCGTACTTGCATCCTGAATATGCACAATCATAGAGTCTGAAATGCTGATAGACAGCCAGTACATAACTTTCCTGGCTCTCTCATGCCATGTTTTAAATGCCTGCATTTGCTGTTGATTGGGAACATCAGGAAGAACTGGTTCTTCTTCATTTCCTGCAACAAATTCCCAATATCCTTTTCCCATAAGGAAATTCGTCATTCTAAACTTCTATGCTTGGAAGTTGTTCTTGTCAAGCTTTTCAGTGACAATCTGTGAAAGAGAATCAGATGCCATTACAGAAGACTGCAAAAAATTCTGTCACTGCAAAAACCACAGCTTCACCCTCACAAGGGAAAATCTACAAAACTGGCGAAAGTGGTATTTGACCACACAGTCACTTCCTAGTGACGATTTTGCATCAATAGGCATCAGGGATGATTCTGTAACTCCCAATGTCTCTGCGCACAAGCATACAATGCAATTTTTATAGTAACTATTCACCGACCTGTAGAACAGTGGCTGCACAGCATAAAACTGGGCCTTTTCCTAAGTGCGTGCAGAAAACTTCCGCCTCCAAAACAGGCCCCGAAATGGCTTCACCGCGAAGGGCGTCCCAACCTAAGACAATGCACTCTTGCACTTTCCGGTTGTGCTACCTGCAGAGATCTGCTCCCAAAACAGAAAATGAAAGCAACACTACTCCTCTTACTAGAACACCGCGAGCTTGGCTTGCTTTCTTGAGCTCCTTACCACGAACAAGGCTCTGATACCATGTCAAGATTGTGGGAGAGAAGGAAGGAGTCTCGCTTGAAGCTTTCTTGCTTGCACAATGGGGGAAGACACACAAGGGTGGAGGCTGAAAACAGTTTTCCTCTTCTTAGTTGTGTAAGCCAAAAGAACTCCAGTACAAAGAAATAGAAGAACCCTATATATGGGTCTCAAACCAAACTCAACTAACTAAGGTGGCATACTAACTGAGCCACGTACTAGAGTAGATAAGGATAGCTATCATGTAGCTATTATTCATGGGCGGTGTACCAACCGCGTCTGCAACTGACAAGTCAGTGACATAAATACACAACGGTCACCCTGGCGTATCACGAGTGGAGCTCGATATCTCAACACTCAACACATCAAAGACCTTCCTCATATGTGACAAACGGTTCTCCAATGTCTTATTGTAAATCAATTTGTCATCGAAGAACGCAAGAATAAACTTAAAGAGGAAAGGTTGCAATATCTTATTCATCA
The DNA here is from genome assembly GCF_053477565.2 of Lygodium microphyllum. NCBI lineage: Eukaryota > Viridiplantae > Streptophyta > Polypodiopsida > Schizaeales > Lygodiaceae > Lygodium > Lygodium microphyllum. The sequence goes on from NC_141146.1 coordinate 126,285,884, forward strand.
GACTCTGGAAGGTAGCTAGGATATTGGAAGCCCAAATGGCATCATCAAGAAATGGTATAACCCATGATCAATCCTAACGGCTATTTTAACTTCATCACCCTCTCACATGTGGATCTAATGATGTCCTTATCTCAAGTCAATCTTGGTAAAGAACTTAGCCCCATGGAGCATCGAGCAAATCATCCACTCCAAGAATCTGATATATATTCTTCATTGTGGCCTTGTTTAGATCCTTATTATCTATACACATCCTAAGGGATCCATCTTTCTTCTTCACTAACGAGACCGATGAAGCAAACGGCGAAGAATTAGACTCAATGAAATCCATCTCTAAATGTTCCTTGATTTTGCTTGCCCACTTCTATATGCTCATATTTTGACAATATGTAGATGGATTATTGACTAGCTTGGAATGTGGCTCTAAGTGATCCATTGTTCTCTTGGGTGGTAATAAATGTAGGCACCTCAAATAAGTCCCTATACTCCTCAAGTAGAGCTTTTAATGTTGGACTGTCAATTGAATTCTTAAACTAATCCTCAACCTCTTTATTTAGGTGTACAACAAAAATATAAGAGCGCTTCTTATACTTTGTCTTGAGTTGCTTAATGGTGATAAGCTGGAAATCTGATTTACTACAGTGGATTTCTTATGGGTGGATAGGCTTCCTATCAATGGAAAACTCCATGTAAAACTATGAAAAATCCATAGTAATCCTTCCTAGGGCCATTAGCCAATCACACTAAAGTACTGCATCTATGGGTCCCATTTCCAAGGTAATCAGGTTCACCTTTGCTCCATAATTTTCAGCCAACTGTATGGGAACCTG